>NC_134485.1:68712504-69012504 GCF_040206685.1 Ascaphus truei | reverse complement strand
ATCTCTGTGGATGCTTTGTAGTTAAGGGCAGGTGAAAAGAATTGGCCTTGCCATAGGGGTGTAACATAAATGTACTCACTCTGCCAATGTCAGGAAGTAAAGACAGTGGGTACTGCTTGTGACACAGGGATAGGAGTCAGGCCAAACTAACTGTCAGCAGGGACAGGGCGGAATGGGAAAGCCCATTAACTTGGAGGACTGGAGATGTTGCCAGGGCAACCAGGGGTGTGACAGACAGGAAGGAAAAAAGGCAACATAAAGTATCCATTCCCTCTGCACTGGGAGTGAAACTGCAAGGAAAGTAACATCCAAATACAGCTAGCAGGCAGAACTGTCAAGGAACGGGGGGGGGGGGGTGAAACAGAGAAGGCAGAAATTGGTATTTCTGTTCTATGATAATACCAATGCAGACATGTAGATATTGTAGATAATGTAGATATAAGCGTCCAGGAAACTGTTGTATGGGCACTTTCCTAACAGTTACTTGCTTGTCAATGATCTAGAGCAGTGGTTTTCAAACCTCTCCATACAGTAGGTACCATTTTTGGGGCAACCACAACATTATATTCATATGTAAATTAGGAGCATTCACCTGTGAACAAGTGCATTGGATATTCCTAAAACCTGGTATGGTTTTTGGTCCCCAAGGCAAGGTTTGAAAATAACTATTCTACAGAATGGTGGTCAGGAAGAAGGAAGAGACCTTGCACCCGTTTCTAGACTATTGCAGTTTTTACACTGTAACTAATATCCTTGTAAAATTGTAGTCTTGGTTCTACTCTTTATACTGCCATAGAAATATACAATATAACTAATGAGAATTGGAATGTAGAGGAGATACAGATATGTCCTGACTTACTGTTTTCGGTGCTGCAAACCAGCATGCCAAAATACGCGGCCCATCCCCAGCCCCGAAAATAGTACATTTTGCGGCCAGTTGCAGCCTGGGAGGATTAAAGCAGAAACCTCTCAGCATTAATGCTACCATTTTAGCCAGTCTGTAAGAGCTGCACAGAATCCCAGAAAGAAGCAGTCTCTCTACTTGTCTCTCCACCCAGCTCTTAAAGGAGCAATTCATGGGATTTTTTTTTACATACAGTAGGTATTGAAACAGAGGGTCTCTGGAGCTGAACCCCATTAATTTCAGCTCCAGCAAGTTTAAATCTCCCGCATCAGGGCTTCCTATTAGCCCATGTGACCAAGACATTTAAAGTTGCTGAGAGGTTCCTGGCAGCACCTATGAAGTTTAGTATCAATGGAAGCAGGGGTCCCTGGGGCTGATATTAATGTGATTCAGCTCTAGAGACCCCCTTCTTTCCATCCAGTATACATGTTTTAAATAAAATAAAAAAATAAATGCAGCAGAAACCTTAAACATACATTTAAAATAAATGTTAAACCATAAAGCCATTGATCGGCACAGTGGATATCTAGGCCCTCAATGTCTGCCCATATTTAAAACGTGGCTATCAATAGTACATTACTTTCCCCCCCCCCCCACTCATTACCATAGTGGCTAACCGCTAAGGTAATGGTGTTAACCCTTTCCGATACCCACGCTGGGAGGCCTAAGCACCCTCCCTGAGGCAACTACCCCCATCACCCAACCCTCCTTCCCCAACAAAATACCCCCACACACAGGAATTGGCAATAGCCCTAAGCCAAATCTGGGCTAGGGTGGTTAGGCTTCCCGGGGGTAGTGGGAAGGGTTAACCCTTTCATTACCTTAGCAGTTGGCCACTAGGGTAATGAAGGGAGTAAGTAATGTACCATTGATTGCCAATGTGGCTATCAGGGAGCACATTGAGGGTCTAGATATCTATAGTGCCGATCAATGGGTTATCTTTTTGCTTTTTTTTTTTTTAGTTTATACAGTATAAAAAAAATCATACTGGATTGAAGCCGGGGGTCTCCGGAGCTTAACCCTATTAATGTAAGCCCCGGGCAACCCCTGCTTCCAGAGAGAGACTGCTTCTCCCCGGGGCTCCTCTGCGTAGCTCTTACACACTGGTGGCTGGCTTGGCAGGATTAATACTGTGTGGGTCCAATTCAGAAGCAAGGACCCCCACTGAGTTAATCCTCCCGGGTCGTTCTCTTTTTTATGGGCCGCGATTGAGCGTGGCTGCACTGCGGTCCAGGAGACGCACACAATTGCGGCACCAAAAACAGTAAATTTGAACACCTCTCTAAAGTAAGAAAATAATAATTGGATTCAAATCTTATGGTCACATAGTTGTTGTCAAGAATGCAAATATTTGCTTAAAAACTTTAAAATGTTGATGGTAAACTAAAACAAAAACTGAACGCTTTGCTTTTGAGCACATTTATATTAAAGAAAAAAAAAAGGCCAGGAACCTTCGCACAACTCTAGCTAGTTAACTATTTTGTGTAGTTCTCATGGAAGAAAAGAGCCTTTTCCTTGATTCTTGTTTATCATCAACACATATGATGTATCTCCGACACAATGACCTTCTAATGTGTTTTAAAGCTATGTAGGATGTTTAGGGCCATATTTACTAAGTTGTGATAAGCAATAAAGAACCTTATGGCCTATCCATGCTTTAGGTTTACAACCATTTAGTTAATCTGGCCCAAACTATTATATACTTTTTGCACTAAGTAAGTAATCACTGAGCTCAGTTTAGTACATTCTGAAAATAGAATTTTAATTATATATAATTTTATCAGGATAGAAATAACTAAACAATGTCACCACTAGTTACATGTTGCTTTCTTAATCTACAAGAAGGCACATAATCCCAATTTTTTGAAAATTATATAATCCAAACAAATAATGCATACAATCATGCCTTAAAATAGATATACATTAAAAAATATTGAAAATAGTGCTTCTGCGGAATGAAAATACTTTAAATAAAATTGTGAATATTATAAATTGCATTTATAGCTTTGGGATCAAATTGCTTCTCTATTTACTCTGGGCATTGTTGGAGTTAGCATGGTCTGAAGGAAATGTAGCTAAGAATAAGGGGGTAAGGAGCCAAGGAGGGCACGAGTTGTGTTAACCAGAGATGAAAAAGATATTGCTTGTGGGAAAAAAAAGTGGTAGGTGGTGTTGGTTGTAGGATGAGTGACCAATGAAAGATGAATTTAGTACATATAGTTAGGGGCAGTATGTTTGATAACATTCGAGATCGCAGTGAACTTAAATGTTATGGAAAATATATTTTTTTCTATTTAAAAGTCAAAATGCAACAGCCTTCAGCAGTAGCTCTGCTATCAGTGCTGGTGCTAAGGAAAGGGCCACCGCTATTTTTGCTCATGCTCTAAAAATGCTACCTATGCACCACATTATTGATTCTCACATACCTTAGAGCCTTGTCAGTTTTACATTCTAAGTTACAGTAGATAATGGTGTCTGCTTCTTCTGAGGCAGTGAATGCTTCTGTGACAGAGGTACACGATAAAGAGCCTGCACAGAGGAAAACTTTATATAGAAAGACAATAAAAAAATATGCTTTCTGCATATGCTTGGTCATACACAGTCCAAATCTTTGTTTATCAGCACAGATTAGAAACAAGAAAATAAGTGCATTGGTGACATACTGTATTTTATGGGAGGATCACACCTCAACCTATTCCTAAATCAAATACAAATATCACTTGTGAGCACATTCTATGTCTCCGACAGATCTGCAACCCTGTCTTTCATCATTATCTTTTAGCATACAGTGATTCTGGGTAATAACATGCAAATAATCACACAGTAGATGAAATACATACTAATGGACCCCCCTGAAAAGTTCTAGGAAAGAAATAAGGAAAAACAAATAAGTCAAACTGAATAATTCAAGAGGTGTTAAACAAAAAATGTTTACATTGTATTTTGCGTAGGCACAAATATCATGACTATCATAATTTAGTATAAATGGTTACATAACTCACATGTTGGCTGCCGCCATCCCTTGCCTTCTGGCACCGCTGCCATGCTTCTCCTCCTCTCGCTGTCGGCCGGTCCTTCATCCGTGAATTGTCCCATTGCCCCTGAAATACAGGACAATTATGCATCCCAACAGACCTTTCAGGGACAACGGGGAAATTTATTGAAATACGGTACAATCCTGTATTTACGGGATGTCTGCCAACCCAAATAGTGTCCTCCACATACATGTGCATTAATGCAGTTTTACAAGCTATAGATAGATCATTAATGAAGACTGAAAAGAGTAGGGGCCGCAGGACAGAGCCTTAGGGATCCCACAGGTTATAACCAAGGGGTTGCAGTTAGAGCCTTAGATAGACACAAATTGGGATCTACCTAATAGGCATGACTGAAACAAATTTAAAGCATATTTCCCTATTCCAGAGCAATGAAAATTGATCCTATTCAATATGCTGTGATGTAGTGTAGCCCTGTTTCCCCTAGAATACAGGAAGACTACTAATGCTGTATAACCTGTTAACTCGCATGGCCCAAGCCTCTGTCATGGAGAGCCTGATGCGGGATAAATATGTATTGTGTCTTACCAGATGCAACGCCTCCACCTGCGATGGCTCCCAGCAGAGCGGGAGTTGTTCCTCGCAGGACACCAATATAATATGACATACACGCAGTGCATAAAATAACAGATACCTTTACTTATAGTGATCAACAACATATATGCATAACCTTCATAATACTCCTTCCCCTAGAGACACAACTAGCCAAAACGTCTCGCAGGACATGTCCCTCCATCGTATTCTCCCACACCGTGTCCAATGTCCCACAACCACAACCCCAAGTATATGGTGCCCGCGCGGCCCTTAAAGTGAGAGTGTTACAGTTGGTGCACTTTGGTATAGAGTTACCTGCCGAGCGCTCCTGCACTCGGACCAGCAGAATAATCTTCGCAAAGGATCCGCAGACGCGATGCTTTCCACAATGATCCTCTGGGGCGATCCCACCGGGTATGTAATAATGTCTCTGGAGAGGTTTGGTCCCAAACCTCTAATGACAAAATGCAGCGACCGCTGTGTCCCTGGCTTGGCACACTAATGGGGCAGGTTCCTTTTCCAGGGCCTGTCCCTGCAGCAACCCCAAGCTGATTGTGACACAGGGGCCTATCTGGGGCCTAAGGGTTTTTCTGGCCTAGTGTAGAGACTACTTGCCTCTCTACACATATAACTCCTACCTCTTCCCCTTCCTGGTCTTCTCTCAGCAATGTGCTCCCCTGCGCAACCTCCTATATCCTTCCTGCAGAGTCCCTGTTGTCCTATTGGCTCCTTGACATCACCTGATCTTGCAGGAGCTCATGGGACATGTAGTCCCCCGCTCTAGACTTTCTCCTATTGGTCTGGGCTGTGCGCGCTACCGCAGCCACTCCCTGCGCATGCACAAACTCTCTTCCAGCGCCGTCGCCTACTGCACTCACTGCGCATGTGCGAGCACCAAAATGGCGGCGCCCTGAGTGCTCGGTCCGCCGCAGAGCCTCCCATGCCCCGGAGCACTCCCTGCAAACTCTACAACCTTCCTTGACTCTCCCACCGCAGTGGAGGTGAGGCAAACCTGGGGGACCTGGCTACAGTAGTCTTCCCCATGTTGAGAATATTTTATTACAATTCATTTGAATGAAGCTATACTTTTCTCTGGCTTCACATCAAACTGAACAGGGACCTAAGCACTTGGGGAAAGTAGAGGGAGCATAAATGTAAAATAGTGCTTCTCAACGAATGAGTGGGAAACTCGATAAAGTAGGGTAATAGTACAGAGGCGTCAAGTTTTCAAAGTGACCTTACCTGATATGTCCATACTGTTAGGTTTACATTTTCACAGATAACCAGAATGATCCCTATCACTGAAAACATAATAGTACAAATTTAGCAATGCATAATAAATACTGTTTTCAAATGAGTGGCTCAAAGGAAAGAACACAACTTTCTAAATGATTTATACTTCAATAAAACCACAATGGAGGCCAATTAAAAAAGATGCTTTGCCACAAAATGAAATGTTTAAAAATGTAGCAATTAAGTCAATGTGAAGAATGGAAAGTTAAGAGAATTTGTACAAAACATATTTTGAAACTGTTTAGTGAATGTGTAGTATTATCGGTGACATCTTCTGCGTGCCGATCTGCCATGTTCAATTAAAAAAATAGAAATGTAAAATAATGATATTACGAAAATCCAGGGTTAAACCATAAAACCATTATTTCTGACATTGACAAGAACATTTAAAGAGGAGTGCGTTGTCTTACTAAATTATAAAGAAAATTATTGAGTTTGGCCACTTAGTTTACATTAGCCTAGTTACAGAAGTGACCTCAAATGAATTTCAATGTGTTCATTTAAATAAAGTCACAGTTTTCAACTAATCTTGAGACAATCTAATGTCATCCACTTACAATCTTGTTATGCTGTTCTAAAGTAGGCATCACAATTTCATTAAGTGTGTTCTGAATTTAGAACTATTAAGAGTTAAACTTAATGCCTCACTTCCTTGGTAAATTAGATATAAAGTAGGCACTACAGTAGAAGCAACATTTAGAATAAATAAAACATTAACTACTGTAGGTTGCAATCTGAACATCTGTGGAAAAAAATAATAAATAAAACCAAAAATAAAACCAGAATCTTAGAAAAATACCTTGATTATAGGTTAAGATAAAAAAAGGCACTGTTTTGAAGAGAGCTATTGACAGCTGAGTGCAGATGTGTAATTTGCAGAATACCATTAGGAAGCAAGGGGTTATAATTTCCTCTGAAATGGAACAGCAGAACACGTCAAGATTCACAACATTTTAAAGAATATTTTGTGCGCAACTTTTGTTCTTTGGCTGGATTAATATCTTTTTCCTTCCGATTAAAAAATGATTATGTTACTTTTGGTTTGTAAATAACAAGAAATATTGGCTATAAAATATGGCCCATGTCATGGTACATCAGGTCTTTTAACACATTTATATTTTTAGGTTCAGTCAATAGGCAAAACAAGGCAGTGAAATAAAATGGAGTTTATTTGGATAACACCTCGGAAACACAACAAAATACAAAATACAGAAATATACACACTTACTGGTGGTCTGGGGGATGAAATCTACCTTAACAAGGTGCAAAGCACCGCTTGCAAGGACTTACCCTGATCGGAACCTTGTTTCGGACGTCCTGGACAGAGATTCAACAGAAACTCCTGACCGTGACTTGTCCCGAGACTCCTGGAACATAGAAAATACTGTTAATACATTTTGGGCAGTGGATTGATGCCCAAATACAAATGGGGCTAACTAACTGGGTTCCCTAACATGGACCCTTGCCCCCCTGCTCCCAAAGTCCCTTTCTGCAGCCAGCTCCCTATGGGAAATTAAACCCCCACTAGGCATCCCTAGGACATAACCCTGCAGGGGATCGTAACATAGGAACAGAGATACATAAAAATACATTGTTTTATCCTACTGAACCAAAGAGCTAACCCTCTTGGCCCATCACCAACGGTTCACACAGACAGACAGCCGGGCTTAACCTTTATTTGGAAGACAACTACCTCCTACCGTCACAGACCATATTCACTAAACGGTGATAACTGTATTCATGACCACATGGCCAGATTTTTTTTTATATATGTCAAACAAGTACAAAAAAGCTACAAATATCTCTGGAAATTGGGGGTCCCCACCCGGAGAAAGGGGGACATAGATTAGCTCAGGTTAATGTAGGCTTAAAATACATATATTTTTTGGAGGGATTGCTGCTTTAATGTCTTAAAAGTGTTGAGGGAATTGTTTGTGGGCTTTATTAATTTGCATACATTAGTAAGAAGGGACGATTCATCTATTATAAGGTAGTCCACCCCAAACCACCATACAGTACTGTATGTCAGTTCAGTAAATATACAGTATAAACTTATCAGTGGTCTCCTACTGTCCTCTTTAGGTATAATCAAAGGATACTATACAGTAATCATGGTTTATTCATCATTAATGGACAATGATACGTTGATTTTTATCCCGTTCACTGCACATTATTTTTATAGGTAAAAGTACAAAATGGTCCATACTCCATTTAAATAATACAGCAGTCGTCTTTTACAAATTGCTGATATACACTTAGCTTGTATGCTCTTCGGGGCAGGGACTAATTTTCTATTGTTTAATGTCTGAAACCCTTATTCCCATTGTTATAATATTGTCATGGGCATTGTTAAGCGCTATGTACCTGGATGGTGCTATATAAATAAATATACATATACAGTACAGTATACAACTTTTGAATTGATCTTAATAACTGGGCATTTTGTTTTTCTATACACTACTTTCACCTTGCTATGATCACTGCAGCTGTTGAAATGTTGCTTTATTTCCCCAGTTAGGCATGAGTTCCTAACTTACCTCTTCATTTATTAATTTATAAAATATTACCAGGATTAACCTCTTGGTTTCAAGTATGTCGTGGGTACAGAATATTAGGATGACAACATTATTTATTGCAGTTACTGACATATTTCTAAGAAACAGACAATGGGGCCCGATTCACTAAGCTACGTTAACTAGCGCTAAAATGTGTTATATCGCTCGGCCGTAAAAGGCTGAAGCCATAAGCGCTATTCACTAAGGCTGCTCGGCGCGTTTCCGGCCGGCCTTAGCCAAAAGGGCCATAGCGCACAATCACCTTTTCCCCCCCTGTTATCGTGCTAAAAGTTATTTAGCACGATAACTATTATAAACAAAGCAGCCTGTAAGACCCGCATGGAGACGCTGCGTCTCAATGCACGGCTCTTACAGGCGATCGTGCTGGCCAAATATGATTTTTAATAGTAGTATACATGAGCAGGGGGTCTTCTGAGCTGAACCGCATTGGTTTCAGGTCTGAGGACCCCCTTCTTCAGGAGTTTTGGCCCCGTTATGGGGTGCCGGTATCCCCTGCAGAATGTAAATAACCCGGTCACGTGACGCGGGAGCTTTAAACTGCATGGGATACCGGCACCCCATAATGGGGCCTGTAACTCCTGACGTAGGGGGTCCTCGGACATGAAACCAATGGGGTTCAGCTCAGGAGATCCCCTGCACATCTACACTAGTATTAAAAAACAGATAACAATAAATAATAATTCATTACCATAGCGGCTATCCGCTATGGTAATGAAGCTGCATTAATGTACATTTTAATAATAGTGTGTGGGAGCAGGGGGTCCCCTGCTACCACACAATATTAATAAAAATACATTAAAGCAGCTTCATTACCTTAGAGGCTATCCGCTAAGGCAATGAAGGGGTTAAGGCATATAGCATGTTTATTGCGGACAATTGCCCCCAATAAACATAGCAATATACCACACACATCCCCCCCGCCCCCTAACACATACACTACATTAATGTGCAAAATTACTATTATCCACATATGGATAATAATGCTTTTGCCCATTAAATATATATTAATCCAATAAATACATTAAATACATGTTGTACTCACCCTTGTCCGGCACCCACGATGAAGGCCAGCCGCATCTTCCTCCTCATCCATACACTGGGGTGCTGAAAAATATACAAAATAAGAACAAGTGCCAAACTAATGTCCCCTAACCCCTTAATGACCTTAGCGGTTATTAACCGCTACAGTCATTAAGGGGTTAAGCCACCCTGTCCCGATACCCACTTATTTGTACAGTGGCTTCCTCATGTATATATATATATATATATATATATATATATATATATATATATATATATATATATATATCAAAATACAAACACTCAATTTGACAATGTGTACATGATACAAATAATCTTTGCATCATATAAACTATGTCAAACAATGCTCCAAATCAAAGACACTAATCCAAACAAGATACAGATACAATCATTAAAGAAAAACAAAGCATCAACACAATTAATTTACCATCAATTAATCCAATCACCAATCAATTACAATCCAATTCAATTACACACTTCAAATCCTACAATCAAACCATTGTGTAAATTAATCTATGACAAAGTAACCATCAAACAAAATCTATATGCCAAAAATAAGCCAATAAAATAATCCATAGAAACCAGCCTTTAACTAAACATTTGCAAAAATTAAATGTACATTAGCAACACAGTTTTACACAAAAAAACATCCAAACAAGGCAAGCCAACACGTTTTTATTATACCTGTATGTATGTCCATCTATTGTTTACAGACATAAATACAGGTGCAATAATAGAGCATTAAAACCAATTTAATCACATTAAAAATGAACATACAATATAACCACTGATTTGTCCTGTACGTATGTATACCCATAGTGACATTCATACATTCAGGACAAATAAATGGACATAAAAAAAACATGGACGTCAGGGAAAAAAGTCCAAAAAACCTTTAAAATAAAATTAAAATACATTTTATTTTTTTACTTACCATTAGATGAACCAGTCACAGCAATCAAGGGGAACCGGAACCACTGGAGCAGCTAATCCAACAACAGGAACCAGGTAACCATAAAATAATAAAATCCATTACAATCCACAAGTGTCTTTATCTTCTTTTTTCAATTTGTAATCCATCGTGGGGTCTTCTCCGTCTTTTTCTGTCTTCTTCTGGGGTCTTCTTTCTTCTTCCGGGATGGCCGGCCTCACATGGTATGGTAGCCAATCAGAGCGTGGGAACTCCATGCCAACTCTGATTGGCTCAAGTAGACCATGTGACAGAGGCTTTGGGGAAAAAGGATGTGATGTTCTTGAAAGCCTGTCACATGGTACTTGAGCCAATCAGAGTTGGGATGTATTTCCCACGCTCTGATTGGCTACCGTACCATGTGAGGCCGGCCATCTTTCAGTTCATGACGTCATTTTAAAGGCAATTTATGCACAGCCAATTCTGATTGGCTGTGCTTTCATTGCCTTTAAATGACGTCATCATTTTTTTTTTTTGGCCAAAACACATGGTTTTCACGGCCCAATCAGGGCCGTGAGAACCATATGACGAAAATGTGACGTAATAGGCCTTTAAAAGCCTATGTCGTCTCATTTTCAGGCTTGACGCCGAGGAGGAAAGACCTCCTATGAAGAAAGAAGACAGGGCGTGGCGGATGAAGATAAGAAGACCCCGGAAGAAGAAAGAAGACCCCAGAAGAAGACGGAGAAGACCCCACGATGGATTACAAATAGAAAAAAGAAGATAAAGACACTTGTGGGTTGTAATGGATTTTTTATTTTACGGTTACCTGGTTCCTGTTGTTGGATTAGCTGTTCCAGTGGTTCCGGTTCCCCTTGATTGCTGTGTCCATTTATTTGTCCTGAATGTCAAGGGTGAGTACAACATGTATTTAATGTATTTATTGTAATAATGTATATTTAATGGGCAAAAGCATTATTATCCATATGTGGATAATAGTAATTTTGCACATTAATGTACTGTATGTGTTAGGGGACGGGGGTATTTTTTTACAGTATTGTTTAATTTCTTTTGCGCCTGCCTTTTGCTGGCGCGTTTGTTTGGTGCATTTTTTAAGGCCGATTCACTTAGCGCTGCTTAGTGAATCAGTAGTACTGGCAAAAATCAGCGCAATAGGCTGATAGTGCGCATTTTGCACCGAGGGCAAAAAAAATTACTTTTAAGACCGATAAAGCGCCGTTATCACTGCTTAGTGAATCGCAATGTAGCTTTATCGGGCTTAAAGGGTACTTTGCGCTCTTAAAGCCACTTAACGGAGCTTAGTGAATCGGCCCCACAGTCTTGAAGGCTCTTTATCAGGTGCAGTTTTTTTTTTTTTTTAAACATTGTTTTTATTAGTTTTTTGTGCATACACGTCAAAGAATGCAGGATGTTGTCAATTGTATCAGGTATACACCTAACTTACAGGGAAACTTTACAGGTAACGGACGAACATTGGGGGGACCACAGGACAGGACGCAGACAGACTGACAACATCTAAGGACAAGGAAAAAGAGGGGGGAGGGGGGGGGGTAGGGGTGGGGGGGGGAGCGGCCTGGTAGTAGCGCTGATTCCACGTTTCGCCGGGGTCTTTCATCATTGCTGCCTTTGTTCTGCTCCAGTTCGCCTCTCAGAGGAGCTCAGATCCGGAACACATCAGGATTTCATGAGTCGGTGAATCTCTTCACCACTGTACCTCGGGGGGAGCCCTACTGTCCGATCGTCCCGTCCGACTCCCAACCCAACATCCAAGGAGAACCCATCTATCTCTATCAGAGCCATATTGTGGCCTCATTCATCCCCTGAATATCAGTCTGGGCAAGCCATAATGACCATACTTTCTCAAATTTATCGGCTGAGTCGTTAACTAAACTCGTTAACTTCTCCATTCTACAAATGAACCAAATTCTGTTTCTAATTTTATCAATAGACGGAATTGCATTCTGATTCCACAGTGCTGCGGTCTCGCACCTCATAGCGGTAGCAAAATGTGCTATCAGCTTGTTACCCGATCTAGATACCTCGTTTGTAGGTTTACCTAATAAAAATAGCCACGGGTCCAGCTGTATTGTGAGCCCTAAAAAGATCCTCTGCAGCCAATTTCGGATCTGGGTCCAGACCGGCACTAATCTTGGGCAAGACCACAGCATGTGCACCAGGTCCCCCTGTTCCCCGCACCGCCTGGGGCAGAGCGGGGAAGCCCCCCGGACAAATTTAGCTAATCTGATTGGGGTGAGATACCACCTTAATAATACCTTATATGAGTTCTCCTTCAATGTCGTGCATATGGAGCTCGAGGCCGCAGCTTTGAACACCGCAGCCCAGTCCTCGTCCTCTAATTGTGTCTGGAGATCCTCTTCCCATTGTGTCATAAAACTGGGTTTGACTGTCCTGTCTGAGTCAGTATTCACCACCTCTCTGTACAACGCAGAGATTAGTCCCCGCGTGTCGGCTCCGTGCACGCAGAGCTGTTCGAATTTGGTCAGCGGTGGTCTCACCGGGTGTGCGTTATAGAATGCCCGGACCTGGAGGTACCTCATAAAATCAGTGTTAGGTACGCCCGTTTCTGACTGTAATAGTTCAAAAGATTTGATCTTGCCTTTAACCTCCAGGTCCTTCAACCGACTAATCCCTAATTGCCGCCAGCGCGGGAAGCATTTTTCCGCCAGCCCAGGAGCAAAGTCCGGATTGCCAAATAAAGGAGCCATCAGTGTGTGTTTGGAGGTCAGAGAGCAGCTAGTTTTAGAAGCCTCCCAGACCGAGAGTGAGTTGAGCACAGAGGATAGTGGGATGAGCTTATCCTTCACCCGTGTCCTCGGGTACCAGATTAGGTCCCTGAGCTCAAGCGGGGCGCACACCTCCTTCTCCAGTGCCACCCACCTCCTGAGCCCCGGGTCCCCATGCCACTGCGTGATTTGACACAATTGTGCCGCTTTATAGTAGGATAAGACGCTCGGGACTGCCAGGCCACCAGCTTCCTTGGATTTTTGCATAATTTTCCCTTTAATCCGTGGTTTTTTATCTTTCCAAATAAATTGGGAAATAGCCTTTTGGAGCCCTGCGATGTCTGCTCTAACCACGGCAACCGGGAGAGTTTGGAACAGGTATAGAATTCGGGGAAGGATGTTCATCTTGACACTATAGATCCTCCCCAACCAAGAAATACCATATGCCTTCCATTCCTGCAGCTCTTTTTTGAGAGTCCTCAGCAGTCTGGGATAGTTTGCCGAATATAAGGAGCTCGCCTTTTTTGTGATCTGCACTCCTAGGTATTTCATGGCGGATGGACGCCATCTGAACTCAAAGTTGAGTTCTATCAACTTCTCCATTTCTCTTGGCAGGTGTAGGCTTAAGGCCTCTGATTTAGTTTGATTTATTTTGAAGCCAGAGATCTGGGCAAAACGCTCTAGAAGCTCGAACAGATTAGGCAGCGAGATAAGCGGCTTGGCAAGGGTTAGAATGATATCATCCGCGTACAGAGCCACTTTGTGCTCCTGCGAATGGATCTGTACCCCAGCGATATCAGCGCTACTCCGAATTTGTGCTGCGAGTGGTTCGATGCATAAGGCGAATAGCAGGGGCGAAAGCGGACATCCCTGCCTCGTCCCACTTTTAATTGGGAATAGTTCCGAGGGGAATCCCTGGTGAACTACTCTGGCTGATGGTGCCGTATATAGTGCTTTGACAGCCTGTTGGAATTTGCCTCCAAACCCAAATGCGCCAAGCGTGGACTCCAGGTATGGCCAATCAATCCTGTCAAAGGCCTTTTCCGCGTCTAAGCTTAGGGCCACACCCCGAATCTCGTTGGCTCCCATGAAATCTATTATATCAACAATTCTTCTAGTGTTGTCGGCCGCTTGTCTACCTCTAATGAAGCCAACTTGATCCGGGTGGATGAGCCCCGGCAGGATTACATTTAATCTATTGGCCAGCAATTTAGCGTAGATTTTTACATCTGTGTTAATTAATGATATTGGCCGGTAACTTTGGCAGCTAGTTTGATCCTTGTCCTCTTTATGAATTACCGAGATTGACGCCTGGAGCATCTGTCCCGGAAAGGGCTCTCCTGCTAATACTCCATTAAACAGCTGGAGCATGTGTGGAGCTAAGACTCCGATAAATTTTTTGTAATACAGATTGGAGAACCCATCCGGGCCTGGGGCTTTTGATGCTTTTAAGTTTTTTACAACCGCCTCTAGTTCTTCCCTTGTGAAGTCTCGTTGCAGAGCCTCTCGCTCCTTTCTGTTTACTTGTGGCAAGGCTGCGTCTGCTAGGAATTTCTGTAGATTACTACTTGTCCTAGCATTGTGAACTACCTTCTCTCCATTATACAGCTGTTCGTAGAATTTCGCAAACTCCCCTACTATGACTTTAGGGTTTGAGGAACTCTGGCCTCCTGCGGTCATAATAGAATGAATGTTAAAATTTGGTTTCCTATTACGGAGTCTGGTGGCTAGCATAGTGTCCGGTTTGTTAGCTTTCTCATAGAACTTCCTCTGTGTCCAACTCATGTCTTTCTCCGCTCGGGAAGTAAGGAGGAGGTTTAGCTGAATTCTAACATCCTTCAACTCCCTCAGATCAACATCTCTACCTGTCTGGTTATGTAGAGTAGAGAGCTCATGTAACCTGTGATAAAGCTGGGCTAATTTGGCTTCCTTTTTCTTTTTCCTATTTGCCGCTATACCGATTAAAACCCCCCTAATCGTGGCCTTATGAGCCTCCCATAACAGTGATTGGGATTCTACACTGCCACTATTTATCCGGAAATACTCTGATATTTCAGATTTCACTTTGTTTTGGGTCTCCGGGATTTTGATTATTGATTCATTTAGCTTCCAGTTTGCTCCCGGGCTGGCATTACTCAATTGGGTGCATCTTAGCTCTACCGATGCATGGTCCGACCAAGTAATATCATGTATGCTTGTGTCGGAAATTTGTGGGACCATTCTGCCCGATACAAAGAAGTGGTCAATCCTACTGTAGCTGTCATGTGGGTGGGAGTAGAACGAATAACTGCGGTCTCCCTGGTGCTGCTCTCTCCATATGTCCACCAGGCTAGTCTGTTTAAGGCCTTTCAGTAATGAGCTATTCCCTTCTTTCTTATTATTTTTTTGGGACGTAGATCTGTCTACCTTTGCATTCATGACTGTGTTAAAGTCGCCCCCTAGAATTATTTGTCCCTCAGCCCATACCTGCAGCTTCTGGAAGAATGTGTTGTAGAAGTCTAGCTGACCTTCGTTTGGAGCGTATATACACGCTAATGTCATTCTGACCTGCTGAAGGAGCCCGACCAGCACCAGATACCTTCCCTTTGGGTCCCTTTTAATCTTTTCAACCTGGAAGGGGGTGTGATTTTGGAATAGGATAGCTACACCTTTCTTTTTCTCTGCCCCTGATGCTAAAAAGAACTTACGAAAGCTAGAGTCAAGAAATTTCGGATTATTACGCGAGCTGAAGTGAGTCTCCTGTAGGAAGACCACGTCAGCCCCTCTCCTCTTGAATTCAGTGAAAGCGACTCTCCGCTTACGTGGACTGTTGAGCCCTTTGGCGTTTTGCGAGATGAAAATTACCTCCATTTTATGTAGTAGTGTCTGTGTGGACCTAGAATGTAAGCCGGTCTGATCTTACCCCTGACCCTGGACATGTTCTGTTCATGGGCTCTGTGGTGTAGACTCCAGAAGCGCCTATTCAACCCACCGCCTGTTGGGACTGGAGAAGGAAAGGGAAAAAACATGAGGGGAGAATACACACATAAAACATCTAAATACATCATGAGAACCGTATTGGTCTTAAAAGACCTCGGGTTCAATGCCCGGAGGAGAGATTTTCTCCCTGGACCCTCCTCCCCCTTGGTCCCTCTCTGTGGCTTCCAGAACTCGCCACAGATCTCCGGGTCAGAACCAGGTAGGTGGGATATGACCCCCCTCCTGGCGAAGACGCACATGCCTGCAGGCAGAGTGGTGGCTGCCCCCCTCCCCGCCGGCCGCTCTGTGCGTTACAAAACCTAACAACTAACTTCTCTTCTATCTATTTTATTAACTCTTATTAATCCAAACTTAAGCGTTTAACTACCTTGAGCTCGAATCATGAGCTCTTCCCTTTTATCTAAAACTGTAACTACAACTTCCCACCCTGTTCTCTGCCTGCCCTTTTAACCGCTGACCGTTTCTACCTCCCCTCATGCATTCCTCCCTGCTTCTGGGCTCGGGTGCTCTCCCTCTCTCCCCCTCCCTCTAGGATCCTGCCGGGTCCCTCGTTGCCGCATTTCTGTTATCTCTCCTGGGAGACCTCCGCTTGCGCCGCTCCAGTACCCCTATGTTCTCACTCATGTTCTTTTGTCCGCTATCTACTCTATGCTATACTTACTCTGTGCATGATACTTTGCCTCTGTACTCTGCTTTGTTTATGGCTATTAGGCTTGTCTATGCTGTCTTCCCCCCTTTGTCTCCTGTCCCTGATGGGGGCCTGTGCTACCTCTTCCCCCCCCCCTCCCCCCTCCCGCCCGTGCATGTCCCCTCCTCGAGCGGCCAGGCAACCTCCTTCTGCACCGCTGAGTCTTTTCTGCGGGACTCCGCCTGTCCTGTGATCGCCTCCCCGGCGGAGGAGCTCGCGTGCCCCCGCCAGAGGAGATCGTTGTACTCCCAGCCGGTCGCCTCGCATCTGACGTCATCCTGGCGTCCGCCCAGGCTCTTCGCCGCGCCTCTCCTCCAACTCTCGTGATAGCGGGATCCATGACGTCACCGGTGTGGGCGTGTTGATCTCATTCCGCGGTGGACTGCCGAGACGAGAGGGCTGGATCGGGGGAGGCTCCCTGGGCGGGTCCATCCGGCAGAGCAGATCTTCCCGCCGAAACCCCCGCCGCCATTGGAGATCTCGCGCCCTTCCGTCCTTCTTCCTCACCATTAGGTGCATATCCGCCATTTTGGGGACCCATGCGCTGCGGCCATCTGCTGAATGCCGTCATCTTTGGACTCGGGACAACTCCGGAACCTCGGCAGTCTCACGGTAGGGGGATGTCTGGTGTAGCCTGTGTGGCAGGGTGTGTTTAAACTGCGCAACGGGCGCAACTGCAGCTCTTGAACTTTATAGAGTCTCTCCTTTACGGGCTTTTCCCTCTGCCCCCCTCCTTGCTGATTCTCCTCTCCGGCGTGGGAGAGGTGCCCTGCTTTCCTGTCGGGGAGTCCGTCCTCTTCCCCTGCTGGGCTCCCTCCGCTCCATTGTCCTGTGGTCCCCGCACACCCAGTTTTTTAAGGAAGGCTGCCCCTTCTGAGGGGTGCTTGAGCACCTGCGGTCTGCCGTTTTTGATGGCTACTAGGGCGAATGGGAATGCCCAACGGTAGCGCACCTCATTGTCCCTTAGGGCCTTAGTTATGTGCCCCACAGCTCTCCGTCTGGCCAGTGTCAGCGGGGACAGATCCTGAAAGATCAACAGGGTAATCCCCTCGAAGGTAATGTGTGGGGTGGCACGGGCTATTCTGCTCACCTCTTCTTTGACAGAGAAGTAGTGGAGCCGGAGGATCACATCCCTAGGGGGGTTGGAGGGCACGGGTCTGGATCGTAAGGCCCTATGGCATCTGTCCATCCTCAAGTCTGAGGCCGGGCTGCCTGGTAATATTGAGGCCATCCAGCGGGAGAGTAAAGCTTCTGGGTCCAGAATTTCTTCTGGGATCCCCCTCACTCTGAGGTTATTTCTTCGATCTCTATTCTCCCCGTCCTCTTGTCTGGCTTCCAACTCTGCCACTCTTTGTTCCAACGCTTGTACCCGGGAGTTTGTCTCCTTGTGGGCAGTTGAGCTAATGTCCATGCGCTCCTCCAGGTCGTTGGTCCTCGTCCCTATCTGTACCAGATCATGTCTGAGCCCCTCCACCTCTCCTCTGAAGAAAGATTTGAGATCAATTAATAGTCTTGATATTTCTTTTTTGATGACTTTCGTTTGTTCTGCTGCCGCTCTGGAGCTCTCTGCATCCTGGGCTGAGTCTGAGTCAGATACTGCTGACATCTCTGCAGTCCCTGCCTTGCTTTGGCCGGTGAAGCAGGCCCTGACATCTGACTTTCGTCGAGTCTTTTGTCTTGTAGCTGCCATCCTTTTTTGGGGTTTATTATCTTAACTGGGAAGGGTTTAGGCAGCCGTCGCTATGTTTTTTTTCTCAAAAATGCTGGTTTTGCTATTGTTTAATTGCTTTATTGTGCCGGCGGTTGGAGGAGCTGTGTGTCTATGCAGCCATCCTCAACCAGCCGCGCATGCGCATCCTATCAGGTGCAGTTTTAAGAGACTCAGGTAAATTTTTCCAGAAGGGAAGTGCTTGGTACATAGTAGAAGGAAGAGCTATTCTATTGTGAAACTTGGGATCATGGTATATATTATATTTAATAATGTTGGATTTTGTAGTTTTCACTATGACTTTCTAACATACATTTGTAGTGTTATCATACATCATTTACATTTAAAGATGGTAACAAAAACGGTAACATTGCAGATTTATTTATCTTCATTGCAATTTCAACTGTGGAAGTAAAATAGATTTGTAAGCACTAATTGAAAATCTAGTGATTGACTAGTCAATTGCTGAACACAGTGGGACATTATAAATTATATGTCATGATGTTTATGTTGAAATCACTTTTGTAGTCTCATTTTATATCTCATGTATCAACTTCTGTGAATATTGTGCTGGTAGCTATATTATGTTGTATAGAACATCCCATATTTTATTCTCTTGGCCATGATTTTTATTAATACCTTATGGAAGACAATACATTGCAAAAATGCCAAAATATGGTTGTCTAACTGAACACTTCTCATTCTGCATAACAAGTAGATGTTTACAGCTTTAATGTGCCAGATTCAGATACACAGGTCATCAGTTCAATTCCTACCTCAAAAATCCGTTTTCAGATTTTTGTAAGGCCAGTCACTCTGGCTTCTTGTGTGCATTTACATATCACTAATGGGTATCATTATTGCGTTCACCCTTTTGAAGGCTGTCATGGAGACCAAAGTAACATTACTGCCAGCATTTCAAAGAACAATTGTCTGTGTGTACAAACTAATTATTACTACTGCAAAACCCCTTCAATGCTGTCTGGGAATAAAATCCATTGTACTAGTCTCATATGAATGACATTAAGTACAGTAGTTATACAGTTATTGAAATAGATTTGCATATCTCTACCCTTGCAGGACCATTTGCCTTAATGGTTGTATTGCATGCCCTAATAAATTGTAATATTTTATAATGAAGAAATGTCTGGCTTATGGAATGACATTCCCTTGTGCATTTATCTCAGATCTGCAGCCAACTCATTAGAACACTTGCATACTTGCCAAAGAGAGGTCTTATAGTAGTGAATATTCTCTACCAAAGATGAGCCAGAAGTCCGCTGTTCATGAAGCATTTTTGCATTCGCTATAGGCATCCCAGAATAGCCATTCCAGATTAAACTTTAACCCATTTGCTTCTGGAGTGACGTACAAAGAATTGTTACACAATAGCTATTCCAGCATCATAGAGGTTAAACTTCACATTCAGAAGTAATTTATCACTTCTCATTGACAATTGAATGCACAGCAATGGCAAAAACACAGTACTAAATCAGTGGTTCCCAAACTTTTTTACATTGTGCACCCATGCTAGAAAATATTTGTTCCTTGAACCCTTAATAAATATTATTGTCTACTCAGACTATTGCTAACAAAACCGTCCAACCAATCCCAGGCAGTGTAGTGTCCTGAGCTTGTAGTGGGAACGTAATAGGGTAAGGGAGAGAAGGGAAAAGTCCCTGCATCAGCTTAGTTAGTACATATTTGTAGCAATAATTAATAAAGTTAATGGTGCAAATGGGGATAAGGTATATAAGCCAAATGAAAAAAGAAGAATAATTCACCATATACATTTATATGAGTGCATTTATTGGGGTCTCTTTTCTTCTTTTTTCATTTGGCTTGTAGTGGGAACACAAGCATAATAAGGCTCCAAACTGCTCCTCCATGTAAGAAAAAATGGGGAATGACCCCCAAGTATACCTGAGGCTACTACCACGGCTGTAATATATATCAGTCCATAGAACATGGAGAAAGACACCACATCTTCATGAAATGTTGCTATAAAAGCTTATAGAAACTCCATCCGTCTTTGGACTAAATCAGAGTGGGTGGCTGGGAAGCATATAACACCGGTAGAAGTACAGAAAGGCACGTCCAAGGAAATGCCCAACGGTAAGTCAATGTATCCGGTAACCGTTGGCCTCACCTGTACCCTGTGTCCTACTGCATGGGAAATCAGCTGGTCAGTACTCACGGGAAATCGTGTAGTCTGCCTGCAGTGCTGATAGTTGAACCGCGCAGTTCCAAGCTGCTCGTGGTGTCGGCGTGCTCCGGCCGGATGTGACGACAAGGGGAAGAAACAGTGAGTGACGCGGCGGTCACCGCTCCTCCAAAACAGCCAAACGCATTGAAAAAGTAAAAAAGTTTATTTAAATCAAGAAGTGAACATCAGCAAAAAGACGCTCTGACACGTTTCGTCCAGGAATGGACTTTATCAAAAAGTTGTCCATTCCTGGACGAAACGCGTCAGAGTGTCTTTTTGCTGATGTTCACTTCTTGATTTAAATAAAGTTTTTTACTTTTTCAATGCGTTTGGCTGTTTTGGAGGAGCTGTGACCACCGCGTCACTGTTTTTTCTTGCTCCTCTATGAATGCAGACAGCATGGGTGGTATAGCTATCAAATATTGTGGGATGTTCCGCAGTCACACTGTACAATGCATTGGCATTGTGGGGAGTTACTTTGGAAGCTATACCACCCATGCTAAGCGGCAGTTTGGGGCCTTACTAAGTGAGCAGTCTCCACACTGGCTAAAGAAACCACTATATTGCCTTGTTTCTGTCATTACATGTTGGGGTGTCGAACCTCTTGGTGTTCCTTGATCCTTTTTAATTCAGTCACAGAAGTTAAGGTCTTTACTCTTTATGATCTTCTATCAGCATGAAAATATGCTTCATTCACGGCATCCCACGGCATCTTTTTTTCTCCAATAATATTTTTTTATTTAAGGTATATTATTTGTGTGTAATCTTGAATACAATCAAGTGCACATATAAAACATACAGTATATGTTTTCAGCATCTGATCAGTTTTATGAAGATGTAAACCATGTCACTGGGTGATTGACCTGTCACATTTGTATGGCAACTATAGCAAGTTTTGAGTGATTTCCCTGCAAAATACATGACATAGTGATATGCTAATTATCCATGACAGAATCAGGCTCATTATAATTCTACCTTCAACATGGAAAATTCATTGTGACAGGTTGAAGGAATATATCATAAAAATTGATCAAGGCTGTGTGCTTAGATTTGGTTTAACATGCATTGTGAGATCAATGTTCCTGTTTTTTTTTTTAGTTCTTACAGCATTAATGTTCAACAAGATTCTTAAAGGTGCAGCAATCCCTTCTACATTACTCTATTTTTTAGTTATCTTTGCATTTTAAAGATGCATCACTTCACATTCATGCAGACTCCTCCTAGAAGTTGGACAATGTACCTGAAAACCCTGTTTGCTGATATAGAGCAATACGGCACATAGGGGGAAGATTCACTGGCCTCGGATACAGGTTAAAGCGCAGCAAACCGACAGGTACCCCCAATTTTGGGTTCGCTCACCTGAATCTCCCAATGACGTACTCACTGAGGCACAGACTCACTAAACTCTGTTAGGCCACTTAACATTACTTTAACCTCAGGCCTAGAGGCCTGTAGATTACAAATAGCCCATTGGGTCTATTTTTGGTGTGGGGTGTGGGGGGCGTGGGGGGTAGCTTTTTTGTTTCTTACGCCATAGAATGTTAGATTATTCTTTAGGTATTTACATTGTTTTCTGTAATGCATAATGAATAATTAACGTGTGTTTTATCTCTTTAACAATTGTTTTCTTTAGCCCTACTGTTAAATAATGTGCCAGCGTTGATTCAAACCATTTCGTTAATGGGTGCAGTAACGTCTGCTACATCCGTACATTGTTTGAACCATGCTATTTTCATGGATCCCTCCTCTTCTTAAAGTACCTACAGTTTTGTCCCCCAACAGGCCAGTAGAAATAAGTTTGTAAAACCAGAAAATATTAGACTTTCATCCCTCGCAAAATAATCAACAGTCACAAAAAAGGGCCTGGAGTGTCTCTCAAAAAGAGAGAGAGAGAGAAAGAAAGAAACAAACCCTCCCTCCATATGCAGAATATATATATATATATATATATATATATATATATATATATATATATATATATATATAATAACTTTATTTCATATAGTGCTTTTCAAATAGGACTGATAACACTTCTCAATTACAATATAGCACGTGGTACGTAGCACTGTACTTGGGGTTTTTAAAGACACAGTTCCTGCCCAGATGAGCTTATGATCTATGTTATTGGAACCTGAGGCACAGTGAGTTAAAGTGACTTTTCTAAGGTCACAAGAAGCCAACACTAGGAATTAAACCAGTGCTTCAAACTCAAACTCGTTATCAGAGTGAGTGTCATTACTCACTGAGCCACTATATATTGTAGAAACTGCAGTAGTAGACGTACTCAAACCAATTTATATAAGACAAAATATTCAACTAATAAAAGCATATATGTAAAAATAGTCAACAAAAATAGAGAAGTGAATTTCACAGGATCAGTGCATCAGAGTTAAGGTAGATTTTTTGCATACACATACGTGATACATCTCTAATTGGAGGATGGACACACAACCAGTGAGTTAGAAGGTAAACTTAATTGCAAGGCTCATTAAAGGGTTAAGGAAATGCCTTGTGTGGAGTAATTAAAGAACCAGCAGCCGTCATGTGTAAAAAAATGAGTGTGTTTCAATAATCATATGAATAGGCAAATCCCCCTAGAGCATATAAATTCCACTTCATGTATGAGATTTGAAGTACTAACATTTCTGCTTGTTATTGTCCTTTAAAGCGGGCATCCAGTCAATAGATACTGTAAACGAAGAGAGATCCAGAAGCAGGAATAAACGGAGCACAGCAGTACTAAAAAATCTGGGGCTTAGGCAAGATATACGATTAAAAAATAACTTTTTTTTCTATGTAGACATCATGGTGGTATACAGTGCAACCTCTGATGTGTTTTATACTTAAAATAGCGCTTTATTAAAGAGTGTTTGATACTTATCAAATCTTTGATAAAGTCCCATGTCGGGATGAAACGCGTCAGAGTGTTCCTGTCTGTGATGTTAAGCATTTTGTTCTAATAAAGCTGATTTTATCTTTCCAAATTTGGCTGAGTTCCAGTTAGCAGTTACCGTCTACCACTTTGTTTCTATTTGTATGGAGGAAAAAACTAAATGATAACTAATACAATGACATTGGATATGTCAAAACATTTGTTTTATACTGCAAGCAGATTGTACAAAGTCTGATATATATATATGTGTGTGTGTGTGTGTGTATATTTATATATTTTACAAAGGACATTGGGAGAAGCCTTCACATCTGTCAGGTCAGATCATCATTTCCAGGCACTGAAACAATGGGAGCGATAAACTGCCCAGAAGCGAAACAGCAGACTTGTTGTGAGAAGTTCCACGTTGTTTGAAATTGTCTGTGTGAGCTAGCATTATATCTCACAGTTGGTGTGAAGTGCACCTCCTTAACTTACTGTACTGGTGCTGTTCACATTCTTATTGTTTACTTGTTTTTTCAAATGCTGACTACGCATGAAGAGTAAATAATAAGGTATCATCATCCCATATAAGAGCTCATAGTCCAAAGTTCAGTTAAAGGTTCTATTTATTTCTTCAAGGGGGAGGGAAATAATACTGATAGCAATCAAATTATTTGTGTTTTTTTATTGCTTCACATTAGAAATCAAATAAGCATTTAGGCTCATTTTACTAAGCAGTGATATTCCGCAACACACATAACAGCCCCTGAAGACACTTTATTGTCTATTTAAGTGAATGGACTGTAATGTATCTTACACTGCTGGAAGGTGTGTTATAGAATAGCACGCTTATTGATATGTTCCTAAATCACACAGCCATTGTCCCTATAATTTGTTTGGGAGGTAACGCCAGCCTAAATTCCTACTGATTTACAAGCTGATATCTATGACTACAGCATAACTAAGAAGGAAAAGAACCTCCGTGGAAAGCATACTTAAATAAATAATTTTATTAAGACTTGATAGACCTTTTATGTAGTTGTTATCTTATTTATTTTATTTTTATTTATAAAAATGTTTTACCAGGAAGTAATACATTGAGAATTACCTCTTGTTTTCAAGTATGTCGTGGCACAGAGTTATAACAATAAATGGTTACATTAAATTACATGTCTCACACCCTTTAGCTGCGCCATTGGCTATCCACCTTTGGGGCGACACAGATGTACACTGAAGGGGTTCAGATTGAATGCAGCTGTGGATTCAAAGTCCTTTGTCTTCCTGCTCATTAACATTCCAGTGTGTGCAGTTGATGTTCCACATAGTACAAGCAAATATTAACCCTTAGCACATTGATTCTGTGCAAAGGGGAGCAGCTCTTGGGTAACTCCATCAGGCATCCGCCTTTGGGGTGACGCAGATGTACACAGATCTTACGCAACTGTCATAAATAAATAAGTTAAGTAATTCATCTGAAAGGGATGACATTTTGCCATGTTCTTAAGAAGAGCAGATACATATTGTGTGTATAATGTATCTAACAAGATTACTTAAGATACATATGGTAATTTGAATAGGTGTTAATAAAGCAATAAAATGACTTTGTTCATTAAATTGATCTATTAAATGACAACCTATCACAGATAACATCTAATTTCCGAGTATCAGCTCTTTCTGAAACACATCAGCAGTACTCCCTAAAAGTGAGCAATTTATTTAAAGTCAGGAGGGGTGGAAGATATTATAGGATCCCACATTCCACCACTGCAACTCAAGAGAATGGGTAGATAAAAATAAATGCTAGGAGCCTTTATCTATGCACATATTGCAATGGGATATATTAAAATCTGTCTGTGTTAATCGCTTTTATCCATTTTTTGTGCATCAAAAGCCTTTGTCAAGTCTGACATAAAAAACGCCTCCCCGTATCCATTACAGACGTATGAATCTCTCCCTGTTTGTGAACAAAAAAAGTGAATATTTGCAGTAATTTAGCATAGATTTTTAACCACTTATTTTTTTAAATTTAGCTGCAAAAACAGTTTGTCATTTTGCCATGAAAGTTGGCAATTCTCACCAATCTTCATCTAGTCTTTGTGTGCAGTCCTGACTTAAAAATCTTCTCTCACAGCAACTGCCTTGGCACATCTTGAGATGTGGTTGAGGGGCTGTTGTGTTCAGGATCCTACGCACTGTTTTGCACTTATGTACAGTGGTTATATATAGATATAGGGGACTCATTTTCAATAGTGGGTAATAAAATGGGCCCCACTGGCATAGCACATCCCCTGGCCTGATAGCCAGCAGCATAATGATCCTCTGTTTAGTCAGTCAGTGAAATCATCATTTTACTCAACTCTCAGACTCATCCCTTATGCCAGGGGTGCACAAACTGGAGGACGCGCCCCACAGGGGGGGTGCAGGATTCTTTGGGGGGGGAGGGCAATGGTTGCAGAGGCCCTGCACTCTTTCTCGAGGCATTTAAGTTAAATGCAGAGGTTCCGTGCGAGGCCTCTGCATCCTCAATTTACCAGGATCGCCATGGCAACACCACGTCAAATGATACTACAGGGTCATGGGATGTGCGCGTTGCCATGGTAATGTGCGTCAAATGCCGCTGCGGGATCACGTACATCACGTGAGCCAGGTCACAGTAAAGGGGGGAGTGAGAGTGCTGGGGCTGACACATGGGGGGGGGGGAGCAGCTCAGGAACATTGCACACTCCTGCCTTATGCTATATCAATTTCATTAAATCTACTCAAACTTCTAATGGTGTGTGCCGGTGCCTAAATATGGTAGTTGCAGTAAAGAAATCTGAACACATTTCACATTTTTAAAGCCTGGCAATTTTTGCAAATGTTGACAAGCAGAGAAAGTGCCATATTCAACGGTTTTGCGAAAATGTTTAAATAGGGGGAAAATGCAGCACTCTCATCGTCTTCAGAATTGTGAGGTGTTTAATAAAAAGCAGTAATACAACTGTCCTCTTTTCTTATTTTTATATGTAAAGCATGTGACAATGTATAATTCTACATTCTTACCTAAACTGGCAATCGTTTGGTGCTCCTGTTATAAATCTGTCAAAATTCTGCTTGTGTGCCTAATGAAATGGCTGCCTTTCAGTTTCAATCAATCCTTCAGTCAGTGTAACTCAGCAGCTACAATCTATCCTGATATTACTAAGTATCATTGAATATTGTTACAGTTTGCAGCTCAAACTGCTGGGAATACTGGCAACAAATAATCACAAACAAAAAAGTGTTAGAAAAATCTTGCTCTGCTGGGAAGGTGGGCTAAAGCCTGCCATAGAAATCAGAGGCTGCTCAGTATATTAAAACTAATTCAAAATGGCATTTAGAGTAGAATATATAGGGGGCTATGCACTAAGCAGTGATAAGTCATTTTAAGAGCGCAAAGTGCTTTTAGAACGTGAAGTTCCGCCGAGCGCTATACACTAAGCCGCGCAAACGGGCACTTTGCGCTCTAAAACAGGCTTTTCCTTGAAAATTTTTCTAAGTCCAACTTTGATTGTACGATCAGCTGTTTGCGCTAAATCCTGCCCTTCTGCGGGATTCACTAAGCAACGCAAACTGATCGTACCTTAAAGTTGCGCTGAATAAAGCTCACCAGCTAAAGGCAGGTGATATAAAAAGCTGGACTTAGAAAAAATTCTTTGTTTACCTCTTTGCAGGCGCAAAACAAATACAACAGGCCGGCGGGTGTCCCCGGCTGACCCCGCAGGGGTCCCCGAGGGAGGCTGAGGGTCGCGCGGGAGTCTCCGGCTGACCCCGCGGCCGTCCCGGGTCCCCGCGGGCGGGAGGGGGGTCGTGTATTGATGTTTGTTAATTCTTTTTTAAATATACATTTTAATTATAGTGTAGATGTGCAGGGGGTCTCCGGAGCTGACCCCATTGGTTTCAGGTCCGGGGACCCCCTACTTCAGGAGATACAGGCCCCGTTATGGGGTGCCGGTATCCCTCTGCACTTTCAAGCATCCGCGTCACGTGACCGGGACATTGAAATTCTGCAGGGGATACCGGCACCCCATAACGGGGCCTGTATCTCCTGAAGTAAGGGGTCCTCGGACCTGAAACCAATGCGGTTCAGCTCGGGAGACCCCCTGCTCATGTACACTATAATTAAAATGTATTTATTTATTGTACGATCGCCTGTAACAGCCTTGCATGGAGATGGCAAATCTCCATGCAAATGTTACAAGTGACTTTTTTTCTATCAGCTAGCGTACGGGATCTTTCAGTGCGATAGAAGGGGGGAAATACATTGCACGCACGATAAGCCAGTTTTGGGCACGTCCGATAAAAAATGGGCTGCGGGCCTTAGTGAATCGCGCCGCCGGCTTCATTTTTTATCGGACGTGCTAATTTTTTTCAGGCCAGCGCGAAAGCTCGGAGCTTAGTACATAGCCCCCATAGTATTGTTACATAGTAGATGAGGTTGAAAAAAGACGTACTGTATGTCTATCAATTTCAACCTATGCTAAATTTAGACAACAGATACGTTATTCTATATCTATACTTACTTCTATACTTGCGATCCAGAGGAAGGCAAAAAAAAAATGATTTCCAATGATATTTTATAAGGGGTAAATAAATTCCTTCCTGACTCCAAGAATTGGCAATTGGATTAATCCCTGGATCAACATCCTTCCCATGTTTACTTATTTGGTATATCCCTGTATACCTTTCCTTTCTAAAAATATGTCCAACCTTTTTTTGAACAAATCTATTGTATCTGCCATCACTGTCTCCATGGGTAATGAATTCCACATTTTAACTGCCCTTACTGTAAATAATCCTTTCCTTTGTTGCTGGTGAAATTTCCTTTCCTCCAACCATAAGGGATGGCCCTTAGTCCTTTGTACTGCCCGTGGGATGAATAGTTCTTTTGAAAGCTCCTTGTATTGTCCCCGAATATATTTGTATATAGTATCATATCCCCTTTTAAATGCCTCTTTTCTAACGTAAATAAATCTAATTTAGCTAGCCTCTCCTCATAAGTTAGATTGTTCATCGCCTGTATTAATTTGGTGGCTCTTCTCTGCACTCCCTCTACTTCCAGAATGTCTTTTCTAAGGATTGGTGCCCAAAATTGTACTCCATATTCAAGGTGTGGTCTTTCTAATGCTTTGTAAAGGGTCATAATTATGTTTACTTCCCTTCCAGCCATTGCCCGTTTAATGCAAGATAGGATCTTGTTTGCCTTTGCAACTACTGCATGACTTTGGGCACTATTGCTAAGCCTGCTGTCTACAAGCTCTCCTAAATCCTTCTCCATCAAGGTTTCCCCCAATTTATCCCCATTTAATTTGTAAGTCGCCAGTTTATTCTTGCATCCCAAAAGCATAACCTTACATTTATCTGTATTAAACCTCATCTGCCATTTACCTGCCATTTACCTGCCCACGTTTCCACTCTCTTTACAAAAAGTCACTATTATCTAATACTAAATAACTGATTTATTTAAAAAAAAAACATAACATTTCACATCTTTTTTTGCTTTAACAGATTGACATTTCGGTCCTAAACTGTGGACATTTCTCATGATATCATCTTTAGAAAGGTCCTGAGTTTAGGACCGAAACGCAGATTTGAGAATAAACACTCCACAATTCTGTAAAATGAAAGAGTACTGCATTCTCCCTCTATTTGAGCTCTACCTGAAAACTTTCAGTGTTGCCAAGCACACATGGCAGTAAACTTAATCATAGCTGGAGTGCTCCTTTTCTTGGGAAAAAAAGTCTTACACATCCCGAGTTACCATAGGCATCGAACATAAGACATGATTATATATATTGTAGCGTTCACTGCACAGTGTGAGTTACTGTGTAACTGAGAGTTAATAAAAACACAGCACTATCATGTTTGGGACACAGAAACTTGCAGGGCTGCCCTTTAATAGTCACTTCTCTATTGTATATTTAATTATCAGCAACTCATGTTATTATTACCTTTACTCAGTATGAAATAGTTATAATAAACATCCATACTGTACCATGATATTGTAATTCATTTTGGTAGCTAATACAAAATACGTCTTTTAGTTCCGCTCTTCCTCCGTACTGGAAAGTTATACCAATGGAAAATAAATTCTGTCTTCAGAAAGGCTGTTTTATTACTTTCATGTAATAAAGTTTTTTTCCCCCCTTAAGTAGTCCTCCATTGTACTTCCATACAAAAACAAGTTTGGTCTGATAAAACAGGCCGATTGCATAGGTTTTCCTTGTGTACTTGGAAAGACCTGCACTGATGTACTCGGTAGGTGAAAATTCTTCATACAGTACATGAAAGTGCTTCAAGGGTGTATTATTAAGAAATGTTTGTGTTTATATCAAGTACTGCATTGCAAAAATTGTCAGAGTAATTCTAATTTGAATATCACATCAGTACTTTAATATCACAGGAAAGCGTATACATTCACAAGATATGTTGTTTCCTTTATGTAGGTCTGCCTATTTGAAAAAATAATACAATTTCACAATCCAATTTCAGGAGTCACTTAAGATAAAGAAGTACAATAAAAAGACTAGATATAACTGCACTTTTTTGAATATCTTATCTGTTTGAGGAGTATAAAATATGTATGAAGAGGTAGTTGGCAACCAATTCTTGCTGGATATATTCAACACAAAGTTACCTGTAAATGTAATAATATAATAAAGTATTCAGGAATGAAATGATTTTGGAACGTCCATTTACGGACATTCAATCATCACTCCACAGTGCACCTCCTGAAGTGTCATGTCTTGAATGAGTATTAAGATGAATAATTATAGTGAATGTATTTTTAATCCATATGGGTTCTTAAACATTCTGTTTTCATCAAATGTACAAAGTGATAGTCCACCCTTTCCATAAAATTGTACTAATAGAAGTAATATATTAATAAGCCTCGGCCAAAGCTACTTGACTCTTTTCACTAACCAGTTCTAATTCAAAAATAGCCCTTAAAAGCATTGACCAATAGAAATTACTCATTTGTGTCATATGTGTAAATCAACAAGCTTTGATGGCTGATATAATCTTACAACCTTTGTTATTAATTACCCAAATAAAATGTATTGGGTTTATTTGTCATGTTTTCATCTTTATGACTTGTATGTGTGCACCACTGTCTATTAAATCCTTTGGAAACTTTGTTATATTCTTCTTTATGCAGTAATATGATATTGTATTTTGTGTTATCTCTTTTTAAACTACAGGTCTTCTCTTGAATTTTTTTTTACAAAGACAAATAAACAATGATAAATATACTTTGAGCACAATACAAACATTATGTAACCTGAAAATGATAGCATTTGTGTAATGTAAGTTACTGTGTAGTTATAATATCTTCAAATGGAGGAATATATGAAAACAACCAGGGATTGTTAAGAGCCAGGGTACCAATCTGATGCCAATGTGGACTAAAAATGCATTCATTTTCTAATGCAAAATTTAGCAAGAATAAAATTGATTGAGCACTTACAATAACTTCCTTTGTATTGCCAACAAAAATCATCCTTTATCCTGGCCAACTGCTTTTCTGTTGTCTAGTTCCTCACTGCTGACTGTAAGAATGACGGTCCCAAGGGAATCATCTATACCAACCATACATTAATATCCCAACTATTCCATTGCATCCCGTTACTTTATGCATCTCCATTTACTGACGCACCTATTTGCCATATGTCAGTAGAGCTGACATCTAAAGCACTATATTCCCCCCAACACACCATCATGTTATTTAAATATAGCTGATCAATTATATGGTGATTCATATCCTATAATGCTAGCAAATTAGGAGAGAAACTGACGGTCAATTACGGATGTATTTAGTAATCACTCATATTTCTTGCATTCTAAGTATTTTTTTCCCCATCCTGTGCCACATTTGTGACACGTTAGCTGGCTATACAGTAGCTACAGATGTAGCAGACGTCATTGCACCCATTATCTCTCAGTAAGGCACTAAATGACTCAATTTAATGCGCAAATCACACAATATTGTATCTCATTGCTCAATTTATACAACACGCGACAGAGGGAAGGCATCATCATGCAATAAGACCTGTTACATGTGTATGTATTTTGTTTTCTTTGACGCATCATTCTCTTTTCTTTATTGGGGTCTACATTGCTTGCCAGTTGAATTTTGTTCCTGGTAGCTCATTTTTTTACTCTTTAACTTTTACATCTGTATTCTTTGCTTCAACCGTCCCCTCTTTCACAATTTGGCATATTTTTCCTCCCCAATTATTTACCTCACCCCCATGACTTCAGATTGTACCATTAAAGCTACATTAAAACTTTGCTTATTTTGTAGTTGGAAGTTTGAAGCATATTGAATGTTTGCTGATTAAAATGCTTTCAAAGAAAATAATGCAATATAACTAGTTAAAACAATGTCAAATATGATCAATTGTAGAGGGATTCGCTGCAGTGATAAGATATATCCAATACAACAAAAATATATTCAAAACTATTCCCTCAGTATCTTAATAAATATTTCAAATTCTATCATTTATTACTCGCAGTAAATGACAAAAACACACCTTCAATTACAGTAACCCCTATTTAAAGAACTACAAATCTCAATATGTACGGTATAAAGTCTTTATACTATAGGGTGTGTATTTGCTTACTATAAGCAAATTATTTTGTCATTGGTTTTGGTTAATAAAACATAAGCCAGTGGTTAATTACATATAGTTACATAGTAGAGGAGGTTGAAATAAGACATACGTCCATGAAGTTCAACCTATTGTACGGTATGTATTTTATTAGAATGTTTAGATCTTATAGCAGCAACGCCTGCTAAAACCAGCGGATCCCCCAGAGCTGAAGTTAGCTATTTTAGCTTCATTGGATTTCAAAATCTGCCGCCCCTAGGCAATTGCCTGTGTCGGCCGCCTCCTTGCTGCCGCCCTCCTGATCCTTTGGAATCCCAGTGTCAAATGACAGCACGGACGTTACCAATGTGACGTCGCACGGTGATGCATTGCCATGGAAACGCGACATCATGACGTCATTTGACATAATTTGACGTTGCGACGTCACATTGTCATGGCAATGAGATGCCATGTGACGCTACATTGGTGACATCGAGCGGCGTCATTTGACACTGGGATTCCAAACAAGCAGGAGGGCGAGAGGACGAGAGGGTGAGAGGGCGAGAGGGCGAGAGGGCGAGAGGAAGGAGGCGGCCGACACAGGCACGTGCCTTCACAATTGATCCGATAGGCCCGAGAGTGCAGCAAAAGCATTTGGGGGCGGAAATTTTTGCCGCCCAAAAATTTTGCAGCCGTAGGCCCGGGCCTAAAGGCATTATGGGAAATCTGCCACTGATTGGATCATCGTTTCCTATCCTGTAAATAATACGGAGCTACAAAAAAAAATTGTAGGATGGATTGCTGCTTTAATTGTAATCTTGCTTTTATACACTGTTTGTCTCAGGCGGTTACTATCACACAAAAACTAACAGTTACGTTGACTTCAACATGAGTATCCATGCAATAGTGCCCTGATCGGCACTGAGACAGTTTAATGAGTAACTCACCTAATGTGGTATTACAAATTAACCTGGATCATACCATAGTATTTCACATTGCAAATGTAAATACCACAAAGATTGAGTATAAAGGAAGATACCCAATAGAACTGCATTATAGGTAATTAGCTACAAACTACGTTCTTGATTGTAGGTCCCTTCTCTTATTCTTTTATATTAAATCTTGTTAATGTTTCCCCTGTATTGAATGTATAATTTATTGCATGTATTATATCTGAAAGTGTTAGTTTATATTTGTGTTACAAAATTGTATGCATGTGTTGTTATATTTGACTAGTTGGCAGTTGGCTGTTCCTATAATCATTTCTACAATAAAAATGAATCAGCTTAACCACAAGACATTGTCTTTCTGATATTGCATGTCTTTTTCAATAAGGTCCGAAGAGTGCGATCAGCCAAAAACTGCCATTGACATGGCAGTTTTCAATCAATAGCATTAATATCTCCAGCATCAGACCTTATTTAATAAGGCCCTAAAAGTTTCTGTATGACTCCCTTGGTAACGCACAGCATAGAGCAAAATTCTTTGGGTGCGTTAATATTTTTGTCTTTATCTGGTTATTGTGTATGCACCTTATGGATAGCAGAACTGGAGAAGATCAAGGGTTTGGGTGATGAAAGTGTGAGCCCCGAAAGAGCGCCCACTGTAGGATGGTGGTAACTGATCAAATGCACATACTGAGGTTAGGAAGAGAATGGAATTTACAATCATGGGCGTAGGGGCTAAAGGCCACTAACTCAATTACATACCTAAATCTTCCATTTGTGTATGTGTGCGCTCTATGGATAGGTGAACTGGAGCAGATTAAGGGTTTTTGTCTGGGCAATGAATAGTTTAAGTCTGAAAGAGGACAAGGAAATGTAACCTCTGGACTTACAAAGATACCTCTAGGGATCCATAGTGGAAAGACAGGCCCCTCCCTCTTGGCATTTAAGAGCCAAGGTAAAAGCATGGCACATGATACAGGGTTTGGAATGAATCATTCTAAAATGAAGGAGCTCAGTCTGCTGAGTTACTGTATAATGATGTAAAATGAAAGTTTGATCTTGGAAGCCGATGAAGCTTTGCCAATTCTGTTATCTGAACATGAGTAAATGATGCAGGATGGAATATGGTTCCTAGATGCTATGAATAGCCTTAAAATAAATAAATTAGACTTATTACAGAGAGAAAGGTTGTCAATCAAGTGAAGACTGTGCAGTTTGCTGAATCAGATACATTTGTGGGAGGTGCGAAGCCTTGATTGAACACAACATCTTTTGTTGAGTATTAGGGGATAAAGATGTTTATGTAGTGAATAGAACAAGTGGAAGAATGCTACTGTATATCTTGATAAGATCTGATTCAGTAGGGTTAAAGGCTGTGTTAGTAGATATCTATTGAAGGTAAGATTGACAACTGAATGATTAAGTTAGTTGTTAGCTCAAAACCACATAGCTAGAATCATGAGACATATAAAAAATAGCAGGCTCTTGCTTGGAAGGCGAGGAATTGAAACAGGTCATCTGGATTTGAGGATGCCTTAAGAAGTATAGGAGAAGACAGGAAAAGTCCCAATTAAATGCCCTCATAATCCTCAGCAAATTGCAGCAGAACTGAGTGAAGGTAAAGACTTACAGAATTGATTGAGTGATTGTGAGCGTAGCCCAGGTTGGAGAATGAATAAGAACAATGCCACTGTGTGCTAGAGGTTGTGCAACTAGGTACTGAGTGAGAGAGTCAGTGTAAGTTAAAAAATCTTTGAAGCTTAAAACCTTTCCCAAGAAGTGACTGCAAAACGTATGTCAGAGGTAGGCGTCACTAGTGATGTCACGCATTGCATGACACACTATACCGCCGAGACCAGTTACTGGCTCCCAGCTGACAAGCTCCATTCTCTGTGCTATAAATGTACTGTACATGTGCTACACATGTATACATGCTATGGTGTGCGCAGTACGCATCCAGAGTTGCAGCATCTCCGTCAGGTCAGGACCTAGGGCAATCATAGACGAAGCATTTACCGCTCTCCTGCTCCACTCTCCCTACCCCTGCCTATCCTGGTATTGTAGGGTTAGGTACGTAGGGTCAGCTAATTTAACTATTGGTCTGACACTTACTGCCGCTGCTGCACTGAACTGCAAGTAGACTCCTCAGCCACCATACAGAACGGGGACATTACTTCCCAAACTCATAGGCAATCCAGGTATGTAGGGACATAAACACCAGGGGAAAGTGCACCTATTACTACTATAAGGGCATTACTGTCTGTAACCCTGGTGATTAACTTGTAGGATTCCACATACCAAGTGGTTTAGGAAAACAGGTCAGTCCTATCACCTTAAGGAATATTCACTCTTGCCTCTCTGACTACCAGATCACAATAATAATATTTTAAACATTACCTGTCTACTGATGACCCGAGGACTGTAATATATACCTTACATAGATACCCTAGTGATGCATAAACTGATTGAATAACTGTAGGGTTTATATATCACCCCATTGGATCATTAACCCTATGCAGTCCTATATATATGGCAGTCATCTAATATCTGCCCTCCTGTATTCCCATAGGGGAGTACACATTATGTAGCCTTTTTCCCAAAGGGATAATACAACATTTTGGAGTTACACTCGATCACAGGACTATTGGTAATATTGTGCAACTTCATAGCATTACCACCTATACTGGTTTCAGAGCACTACCACGACCAGATTTAACTCACACTTGTAATTCTGTATACTCTGCTGTGCCCCGTTTTGTAGGTAGAATCATAGGTGTTTTTCAGGGTTAGTCAGGTATTGACATCCCCCAACCCTAGTGATGTTTTTTTCACATCATTTGTTAAAGCAATTTTTGTCCCCTTATTCTTTTAATGAGTCCAATTCAAATTGATTTTTTTAACTTACGCAGACTTTCTCACTCAGTACTTTGGGGGACCCAGTTGCTCAACCTCTAGCACACAGGGGCATTTTTCTTATTTATTCCTCCAACTTGTGCTACCCTTACAATCACCCAATCAACTCTGTAGGTTTGTACCATCACTCAGTTCTGCTGCACTTTGCTCCTCCTCTCATATTTGTTTTTCCCCTAGTGCACCAACCCTCTAGCCAACAGTATTTTACTATACATTGAGCAGGTATCCCTGTTCTAAGTTTTCTGTGCCTTAAGAAGTAGCTTGTTGGATGAATCAACATGATGATAGATTTGTTAAGATATACAGTGTATGTATCTTGTTGGTGGTACCATGTTAGGTAGAAAATAGGGCCAAAAGCTTTCCATAGAATGCAGATGTGATACTATTTGGCATTCCTGAATTAGAATGTTCTAACAAAAATATCTCTCTAGTGTTAGAGCGGGAGCATGGCTGATGTTTTGATAATCTTGAGTAGATTAAGTAGGTGAAGGCTGGAGACTGTGTAGGATTCGGATGTCTGCTGGACAAAAAGTGGAAGAACTCCTCAGAAATGGCATGATTGAAGTGCCTATAGTAGTTGACTACTTAATTAAACTGCTGTGTGTCGAAGGATGACCCAAGTGAAAGCTGCAGTGATGGATAGATTTTGAATGAGATGGGGAAATATTCTATAACAAGAGAAGATCCAATACCATTATCAGAATTAAACATTTGAAAGTTGTTGACAAAAGAAACTTGAGAAGATGGGCCTGAAAATTTGGAGAACTGGGTAGTGATCATTTTGGTATATAAGAACTAGGCTAAAATGGAAAGGTCAGACTTGTCTGGAGCATTGATATGGATGAGCTGATGACATTGGAGGCATTGAAAGGGGAGTGCAAGTGTGATAAAGATTGACCATAATAGAATCATTCTCATTTCAAAACTTGAGTAACATTGAGGGAGTGTACAGTAATTCTTCTATTGAATAGGAATCCCTAGCAGAATGGAAATCAACCGATCTGAATGCAGTGAAGTCAGCCCAGAGGCTTGAAAAGCCAGAAATGCTCTACTGGAAACGTGTTTAAAGGATTAGTGAAATTATATTTAAGATTGACTTCAGACCTTCATTCCAATCAATGATATGCTTTGTTAAAGAGGACTTCCTGATTGCAATGCAATTGACCAAGAGGGGAGGAAGCAGGGAGGGACTGATAATACATTCTTGGAATAGCTTGTAGATGAGTTGATAAATACATTTTGGCACAGATAACAGAGAGGTGATTGGGCCACTCATATGAGGCTGGGATGGGTGAGATGTTGTATAAAATCATTGAGATACTTATAATAAAGATGCAAAGGAGATGCTTTAGGGACTTGATAATGGAAGGATAATACTGAAGAGCATGCTAGTACTGTATGGAAGAGACATTGGCTGGCTGGTTAGGCATGCTTGAGAATGAACGGTAATAGTTGTAGAAAGAAATACCAATATAAGCAATCTAGGTCCATGGATAGTATAAGTACTGTATGTAGTAATCCATTATTCCTTGTCATTGATAAGACGTAGGATATATTGGACGTTACACATATTCTTGCGGAAGGACACAGGCCCCCAGAGAAAATAGATGTCCTTAGATAAGCAATGGGGAGGATCTAAACAGTTTAAGATTACCCTATGGATGATTTGGAGAGATGAGTAGTAGAGATAGTTATTTTTTATTTCAAAGCTTTGGATCCATCAGTTTGAGCTTGGTCACTGATTCTGCTTTAGAATACAGACTCACTACGATCAAACTGATGAGTCCACAAGAATGACAATGCAGTCCTTGATCAAATTCACAGATTTTCTATCTTATCATAGACTTTGCTGTAAAAGGTATGTAATGCCAACAAAGACCATTTATGAGTTCTTTCCTTACCTGCCCCATGTGTACTCAGTGTATTTATACATTCCACCCAGTATTTGGTTTTAGTATTTAAACTTTTAGTTGCTTATTTTTGCTAAAGCATGATAAGCTTACCCACTCTAACATGAAAACCAAATCTTTATTTGTGTCTCCCTACTGAATTGGCTTCCAATTCAGCTAGCCGCATTCTCTTATGGGACCTTCTATTAAGAGAGACAAAAAGAAAGGTTGGTGTTTCAGGTTAGGGATTTACCCAATCTGGGTATCAAGTGCGTAGGTAATTATGTCACATTATAGGCTAAAGCTGTAAAATTCTTGGCATTATTGAAATCCCTGCTCTCTAATTAGTTAAAATTCCAGGCATTATTCATTCAGTAATGCCCAGAATTTTTGCAGCTTGCAATGTGTTTATTTCCAATTTGTTTATTTCCAGCCAATCGGCTTTCAGAACAGCTCTGGGACTGGGCAAGGGATTGCTCAGGAGGCAGGAACAGCTCTGAGACAGGACAGGGGATTGGTCAGGAAGTAGCAGCCAGGCAGTGACTCCTCCCCCTCCCTCCGTGAACAGAGCTGACAGATTCAGTTGAATTGGGGAGGGAGAGAGTGTATGTGGCTGCAAAGTAAGTAAGTGGCTGTCTGCAGTTTGTTTGTAGCTGCAGTTTGTGGCCAGACAGTCTGTCTAGTGTGTGTGTGTCAGTAGTAGCAGCGTTTATGGGTGTGGCAGCAGCAGTGTTTGTGTGTGTGGTTTGCTGTTGTGTTGTATGTGTGTGTAGCAGCAGCAGCAGAGTTTGTGTTTAGCAGCAGTTTGTGTGTATGTATAGCTGCTGTGGGTTGTGTAGAGCTGCTGTGTGTGTATAGAGCTGTTGTGTTGTGTGTAGAGCTCCTGTGTTGTTGTGTGTAGAGCTCCTGTGTTGTGTGTAGAGCTCGTGTGTGTGTGTGTGTGTGTGTGTGTGTGTGTGTGTGTGTGTGTGTGTGTGTGTGTGTGTGTGTGTGTGTGTGTGTGTGTGTGTGTGTGTGTGTGTGTGTGTGTGTGTGTGTGTGTCAGTGTGTGGATATAGATAACTGCAGTGTAAATGTATATAGAGGTGGTTTAATGTATTTACCATTTTATTTTAATTAACAAAAATCTATATAACTATACAAAAGTGTCTATTATTTATGGAAAAAAGCGCCTACATATAGCCTATAATATAATAATCCCCTCAGAACAGGGCATTACTGGCCAATAATGCCCTAGCTTCACCTCGGGCCTTCAACTCTTCCAGCCGGGGCATTATTGGCTAGTAATGCCCTGTTCTTCGGAGATTATTACTTAAAGTTCAAAAAATAAATTCTGCTTTGAAGCATTTGACCCAAATCCCACTCACAGTATATCATTCTAATCTTTGGCATAGCCAATATTTACTAAGTGGTACTATTCAATAAGGCAAATTTTTGCACAACATTACGTCTAGAAGGTGCCCTGTTTTGTAAATATGGACAGTTAATCTCCCTGTGCCTCAGTCACGAAAATTCGATTAAAAGCCATTTAACGTGGGATCTGGTTGTGCCTGTAAAAATTCTGTGTCAGTACATATAACTGTTATACATATGTTTTTATACTTTGTGTTTGCTATTGACTATGGCAAGAACTCCAACTTTTTATCTTCCTGGAAAACAAATTTACCATATTTTATTAAAGAGATCTCACTAGTCCAAACTGGCCAAAAAGTGTTCTTTAGTTACCCTAGCAGTCTCTTTTGTGAGCTTTTTGCAAATGTTTCTGTCTCTCTCTCTAATCAAGGTACAGTAAGTGTTTGGCTCACATTAATTCTCTCCTGTTTCTCTTCCAAAACTCTATTATGCATATTTTTTAATTAAAACCAATGGCTACTCAAACCATAATTATCCACTGAATATAAAATAACTTTTGCTGAAAAAGATAGCTAATTTTGAGACTAATACAACTAATCTTTTTAAATCTATTACAAAATGAGAATCCTTTTCCCACTCTGTATTAGAATATTATTAGAAACAAGCTTCCACAAACCTTGCTGCAGGGATTTGTATTCTGGCCATTAAAATTGATTCATATTAACCCTTACAGTGCCGTAATGACGTACCTGTGTACTTGTCATGTACAGGGTACGTCATGCGCACATGCTGTGTTGAAGACTGAGCCACTGATTGAGCCACTTGTGCTGAAGCTGGGATATCCTTAAGCCTGTTGGGGGGTCTTGAGGACTGGAAAATCTCTGATCTGCTCCATCTTTATGATGGTGTCTATTTGTCTATTGTTTTTCTGTTTTTCTGTACATGTTGCAGGGCATCAAAGTTTTATGCCCATTAGCTTCTATTAACCTCAATCAAATCTCTTAAATGTAATGCTGATCTGTTGGGATGATATATTTACACCACCTCAGACGTGGCACATTTTTTTATACTATGAAAATTGGAATAATGATGTTAAGAAATATGGAATCTGATGTGTTTAATTACAATAATCGTCACTGCTTAACGGAGAAATAGTAGAATTATTCTATTGTGTAATTAGAAACTGGAGATCATGCTCTTTAGGTCACGATTGCCATTGATTGCTATTTATGTGATTATTACAATAAGACACAAGAGGGTCCAAAAACATCCTACAATATGCACTCGCTGTGGATTATGCAATGGTGACTATATGAGTCTTAGAGATATAATATCTCGATCAAAATACAGTATTAATTGTATCGGTTAGTAAACTAAATTAAACATAGCCTCCTATATAAATCATGTAAGGACCATAACAAAAATAATAACGTTTTATTTAAACCTTTATAACTGTAATTGCAGTATATATCAAATGTACCCTATCGGGTGACTCAGCCTAATAGTGGTGTTTTGCACGCCTAACGTAACTGGGCCTATCTATACTAAGTTCTGGCTTTATCAAGGTTTAAATACATTATTATTTTTATTATGGTCCTTACATGATTTATATAGGAGGCTTTGTTTAAGTTTGTTTACTAACCGATATAATTTATAGTTTGATTGAGATATTATATCTCTAGGACTGATATGGTCACAATTGCATAATCCACAGCGAGTGCACATTGTTGGATCTTTTTGGACCCTCTTGGGTCTTATTGTAATAATGTCAATTTTTTCCTACCCTGAATAGAGTATCTTTGCTAATATCTGATGTAATGTAAATAGGTAGAGCAGCATAGGTCATCGCTTGGGTATATAGCTATTTATATGCCATGTTTCTGTTTTCAGATACCAACTGTTGAAAAACAGCATTCCAATGCTTTTCTATTAAACTGATAGTTCATTTGGATTTATTTTACACAGTCAGTTCATATAAATATTTGCCTCTGTATTTTATAATGATGTACATCATAACTTATCACATATACGATTCAGTCTGTAGAGATGACATTTATATGATAATGTAGGAATTGGCGTTTTGAAGAAATTATAGCTGCAAAACAGTTATCCATCACGTTGTGATCATAAAGCAGAATACAATAACAATAAAATATAATAAAGATTTCCATGAAAAAAAATGGGATTTATAAGAGTGTGCTTAGCATCTGGCTATATTCACATTTGCACTGTATAAATATTGAATGCCTCTGATTTAAAATAAGATCTATTCCCTAATCTTTCAGCAACACCATTCTGTTTTATTCATTGTAGAACATTTTGTACCTTACTTTAAAATGTTTCTGAAAAGTCATGAATAAATATGAATCATGCAATATCTTATTATTTACTTTTTAAAGAATAACAATACAACTCTATTATACTGTGGGGAGATAAATCAGAACTAGATCCATTTACATTTATTTAAAAAATATTTTTATTTATATTTATTTTTGTCACTTTAGATAAAAATTGGTCTTGAATGCCTGCTCCTCAGTTATTTTCCATGCTATAAAATTTGTTGGACATTAAAGACCATATTTACTAACCACTTACTTTCGTAAGACACCTTGTGCAGGAAGACAAGTTACAGCCATTTGCTGAAGTATAATATAATAATAATGATAATAATAATAATATAATTCCAGCCATTTGCTGGAATACAAAAAGTATAGGGTATAGACAGCCAACAAAGAGGGGATCAAGGGGTGCTCCAATCTAATGACAACTAGATCAACAGTTAGCAATCTTTATGGACCCCAATATAGCAGTGTGGGTATAAAATGAATTGGCCTGTGAGTCACTCATACCAGCATGTAGAATAAAGTCCTCATAGTAATTTAGGCAGTCCAAGTTTGAGTACTCAACTATAATGGTCAAACATAAAGATATCTAATCCTTACCCACTTCTACTGTCTGTAGGGGTCCGCTGTGGCGTGCCAGCCATGGAGGAAATCCAGATACATGTAGAACAAATAAGCAAAAGGCGCACTGCCAGGGAGTCAGGTGGTGCAAAAAACAAAATCCATTTATTTCAGAACATCTCTGATAACAAACATAACCCCAGGGGGGGCAACAAACAACCTCCTACTACGTGTTTCGGACCTACCCATCCAAAACGCGTAGGAGGTTGTTTGTTGCCCCCCCTGGGGTTATGTTTGTTATCAGAGATGTTCTGAAATAAATGGATTTTATTTTTTGCACCACCTGACTCCCTGGCAGTGCGCCTTTTGCTACTTTGTTCTACATACAGTATAGACAGCCAACTACTGATCAATTTTTAGAAAAAGGTATGGAGTAATGGTGCAATAGGAACAAAGAGGGACCCTTAATTTCCCCAAAATAATGATGTAAATAGGCATAGGGTTCCAAGCATTCTGAGCATAATAATGAAGCAAGAGTAATGTTTGAAAGCAATCAAGTATTTTACTAATGTTATGAAATAAATGGCGCCACCACTAATTAATGGTATAAAGGGGATCCTGGGGAGTCTGGGGTAGCTGGTGCAGTGCCTGCACCTGTGTGGATCGCTGCATTGGTGGGATAGCCCCTCACGGGAACTGGTATACCTATATTGTATACCTCCAATAACCACAATCCACACAATGTATATGCAACACGATTTACTATGGTCCCGTAGCATTCTCTGCAATACAGTAAACACACACACATGAATAACCAGCAGGTAACTATAACGGTAATTGTCCCCCCCTCCCCCCTCAGTACTGATGGTGCCCTGGGCACCTAGAACCTGGTGTCCGACAGAACAATCCCCACCCAAGGATATATGCGAGGGCAGCGCTACCCTCCCGCTTGTGATGTTGGTGCATTTGGGTACCTTCCTGGGTACTCAGGAACACCAGGGTATTATTTTAGACAAGCCACATCCATGATCCCATGATGCAGGGCCTCCGACACAATCCCCTCTCGCCTTACTTCCGTTAGCACCGCGCGGCCATTCCACCAGGCCTGGGGAATCCTCCGCTGCAGTTCCGTCTGATTCGCTGGTTCTTACACACACACTAAGGGGGCAGTTCCGTTACTACTGGGCAGCTCTACAATACACCCCTACAGTGTAGGGGAACGGGTCTGGCCTAGTCCAGGGGGCTTGACTAGCTCCCTGGACACTCCCTTCGTCGGCTCCATCAGGACTGAGCACACCGCTTCCAGTCCGTGGATTAAATCCTGAACAGTCAGGACCTCCTTAGACTGCAGCACCAAACCCAAGATGACCACTGCCTTACACACATTCCATATGTATGTGGCTGCGCCAACTGCAACATGGCCGACGCAACTCACACAAACCCTCCTGAGCGACGGGGCTACTGTCAGGGAGGAGGCAAGGGAGGTACCCTGCTACATAAGTAACAGATGTATGTTGACTTTTAACACATTTGAAATGTATTGACTGGCACAGTTAAGTATGTGTTATGAGAGATGGCCTTTTGACCGTTGTGACAAACGACTTCCTCTGGGGGCTCCACCGTCTGTCCGGTTCCACTAGAACATGGTCTTTTAGGGTGGGTGGATAAATTAGATGTACCACAATGTTCCTTTACAGGCTGCTGCTTGCTTTATTCAATCCCAGGCACTGGGGTGACAACATGTTGGTATAAATACAAAACAAAGCCCTACTCAACTGAGCAATAGCTTAACAAAGGGTTGGGCGGCTTGACCGCTTCCAACAAAACAAAGTAACAAACTTCACAAGTAAACATAGGACAGAAATGATTTACCCTTTTATGGGGGAAATGTTCTCCCCTTTCTGCTTGCTGGCAGCCGTACTGCCTCCAGGCTCCTGGAGAGAGAGTGAGAAAATAGGAAATCATCTTTAAATAGCTGCAGGGATCTTACAGAAATGAGGCAGTAGTCAATCTCTGGACTGGATTCTTTATCCCTCAGCTCCAGCACCTGAGAAGCTGTGGGATGGAGCACAACCATTCTGTGGCTTCCCTATCCAGCCTAAACAGGATAGACGCTGCCCAGTATCCTGGAAGCCCTATATATTGTGTTTATTACCACTCCCTGATTTCTGTCACACTGTATACATATTATAGCTGTAGCCCTGGTAGGTTTATGGTCTATATTTCTATCCTCCTCCTGGCAGTAATCCTTGTGTAAGGACAGGCTGCCAGGAGTAATCATGGATTTTCCCTGCTTCAGACATTTGCCCTGAGTCAGTGAAGGTAGGTCACCTGACCCTGTGTCCAATCAAGAGACATAGGGGCAGTGCCTACTGGAAGCTACAAAGAGCAGTGTCACTTCCTATTTAGTGGTGTCAGTCTGAGAGAAGTGTGTCAAGAGTCAGAGAGAGTTAAGTGTGAGGAGTGTGTGTGTGAGTGTGTGCTGCTAGATCTAGGTGGACCAAGTACCCCTCACCCTGCATAGGGGGTGAGGGAAGAGCTAGTCCCACTCTGGGTGGTCCTTAGGCTCAGAGTGGAGGCAGGGGACATCCTGAAGGAGGACAGTGGGCTGGCTGTGTATATACTGCATTGACTGCTACTGCTGAGAGACTAATAAAGAGCTTCTGCTAATTAAAGAGACAGTGTGTGAGACTGGAATCTCTCATCACTGGGAGGGGATTCTGCAGTAGGGATTCCACCCCATATCCCTGGGGCCTACTACAGATGGAGGCGCTGCACCATTAGAGGAGAACAAAGGCATCCACCCCAGAGATCTGTCCTGTTGTCCCCCATGTCACCATGGGAGACTCAGGCCCTCCTGTTGCCAGCAGGTATGCACCACACTCAGACACGTAGCCAGACCAAGAGACACCCTAGGGTACCCGACATGAGGTTGGGGGGGGGGGCGGGGGGGGGTCGATGGGCTACATAGCCTTATATAAATTCAGAGAGATTTTGAGGTCAAACTGTGGTATATCACTGATCTTCTTTCGGTTTACATAAGTACTTAACAGGCAAACTAAGGATGGATGTATTGGTTAAGTTATTGTGGTATCACCATCTATCTAATAAAATCTAAATAAAAAATATGTTTTTTTTTGTTTGTTTCTTAAACACACAACTGGCACTGATTGACTGGTATATACATTATATATCATCATCTTCAGCCCTTTTCAAACCACTGCGGGATGAAGGCAGTGTTTGCAAGCCTGAAAGCTTTTTCCAACGAAAGTTATTTCTTCTAGCAATATGTCTGTGATTTTAATTTCTTCATCTTTGTTATAATGTCACTGACTTTTGTTTGCTTTCAAAATCATTCATTCTTTTACATCTCTCCATACTTCTTTGAGTTGTCTGAAGTTTCTAAGTTATCTTTGTATTTACATTCCAAGTTTCACACAGCACAGGTAGAATTCACTGGTTAAGGTTTCCTTGACAAATGGACTTCTTTCTTCCAAATGTACTCCATCCTCCCTTCATTCTCCTATTGATTTTGTTTAAAAGATTCCCATCCATTGATTTTTTCTGGCCGCCAAACAACAAAACAAAATTTTCAACTTTTTCTAGCTCAATTTACTTCAATCTTTGTATAGGTGACAAATTTGTTGAGTGTCACTTTGGTCTTGCTGAGATTCATATGGAGGCCCACCTTTTTATTTGCTTTGGCATGTTCTCTGAGAGATCTGCTGGAGATCTTCTGGGCTTGTGGCAAAAATAACCAGGTTGTTTGCAAATTGTAGATGACTTCAGTATTCACCGTTGATGTTTATTCCTTTTTCTTCAGGTGTTGCTGTGAAAAGCTTTGGTGACATGGTGTCTCCTTGTTGCACACCTTGTTGGTTCTTATCTTGTTTGAATCTTCATGCAATCTTATGGTTGATGTGGCATTCTCGTTAATATTCTTTATACCTCAAAGTACAATTCTTCAATAGTTTGTCTTCTTAATGTATTTAAAATAGCTGAGGTATAGACAGAATAAAATGTTTTTTTTAATAATCTACAGTATGAATTATATTTCTAAACAGAGCGGTAGATTGTATTCATTACTTCGGGAAATCACGTCTTCTACTGTATAACTTGCATATTGGGCAAAGTCCAAGATCTGTTGCAGCTGATGAGTGATATTTTTTGTATAAATCTTGTAAGTATTTGGAAGTTGGCTGATTGGTCAGTAGTTCTTGAGGTCTTTATCTTCTTTTTTTGTGGAAAAGGATTATTATGACATTGCTCTATTCTGTAATTTTTATGTTCTTCATCAGCAAGAGTTTTGCAGAGATTTTCTCTATTTCTATATATCGTAGATTGATATCTACAAACACTGGCAGACACATGTCAGATAGTGCTATCCCATTGACTATGCATACCTACCTAAGTACCTACATAAATTATATTTCTACATATACAGTTGTGTGAAAAAGAAAGTACACCCTCTTTGAATTCTTTGGTTTTACATATCAGGACAAAATAACAATCATATGTTCCTTAGCAGGTCTTAAAATTAGGTAAATACAACCTCAGATGAACAACAACACATGACATATTACACTGTGTCATTATTTATTTAACAAAACTAAAGCCAAAATGGAGAAGCCATGTGTGAAAAACTAAGTACACCTTATTTATTTATTTATAAAATATTTTACCAGGAAGTAATACATTGAGAGTTACCTCTTGTTTTCAAGTATGTCCTGGGCACAGAGTTAAGACAAATAATACATGGTTACAAATACAGTTACATAAATGAACAGGGTATACATTATATACAAGAGATTGCATGCACAGTTAAAGAAAATATATATTATGGGCGTATGAAACAGTTACATACCAAATTAAAATGTGAGACAGCCTTAGATTTGAAAGAACTTAAACTGGTGGTGGGTGTGAGAGTCTCTGGTAGGTTGTTCCAGTTTTGGGGTGCACGGTAAGAGAAGGAGGAACGGCCGGATACTTTGGTGAGCCTTGGGACCATAAACAGTCTTTTGGAGTCTGATCTCAGGTGATAAGTGCTGCATGTGGTAGGGGTGAGGAGCTTGTTCAGATAGCTGGGTAGCTTGCCCATAAAGAATTTAAAGGCAAGACAGGAAAGGTGAACTTTGCGCCTAGACTCTAGTGATGACCAATCTAGTTCTTTGAGCATTTCGCAGTGATGTGTGTTGTATTTGCATTGGAGAACAAAACGACAAATTGAATTGTAGAGGGTGTCAAGTTTGCTAAGGTGGGTTTGAGGTTCTGAGCCATATACTATGTCTCCATAGTCAATAATTGGCATTAGCATCTGCTGTGCGATTCGCTTTCTGACCAGGAGACGTAGGGAGGATTTGTTCCTGTAAAGTACCCCTAGTTTGGCATAGGTCTTGGTTGTCAGGGTATCAATGTGCATTCCGAATGTTAAGTGGGAGTCAAACCATAAGCCTAGGTATTTAAAACTAGTGACAGGGTTTAGGGTGGTGTTAGCGTTGGTTCTAATCTAATTATGATTCAATAGCTTGAAGAACCACCTTTAGCAGCAATAACTTGAAGTAATCGTTTTCTGTATGACTTTATCAGTCTCTCACATTGTCGTGGAGGAGTTTTGGCCCACTCTTCTTAACAACGTCGCTTCAGTTCATTGAGGTTTGTGGGCATTTGTTTATGCACAGCTCTCTTAAGGTCCTGCCACAGCATTTCAATCAGGTTGAGGTCTGGACTTTGACTGGGCCATTGTAACACCTTGATTATTTTCTTTTTCAGCCATTCTGTTGTAGATTTGCTGGTGTGTTTGGGATCATTGTCCTGTTGCATGTTTCAATTTCGGCCAAGCTTTAGCTGTCGGACAGATGGCCTCACATTTGACTCTAGAATACTTTGGTATGCTTGACAGTTGGTATGAGGTGTTTGTGCTGATATGCTGTGTTTGGTTTTTGCCAAACTTTGGTCTCGTCTGTCCAAAGGACATTGTTCCAGAAGTCTTGTGGTTTGTTCAACTTTGCATACCTAAGCCGTGCTGCCATGTTCTTTTTAGAGAGAAGAGGCAACCCTTTCAAACAAACCATACTTGTTCAGTCTTTTTCTAATTGTACTGTCATGAACTTTAACATTTAACATACTAACTGAGGCATGTAGAGTCTGAGATGTAACTCTTCAGTTTTTTGCAACTTTTCTGAGCATTGCACGGTCTGACCTTGTGGTGAATTTGCTGGGACATTCACTCCTTGGAAGATTGGCAACTGTCTTGAATGTTTTCCACTTTTGAATAATCTTTCTCACTGTAGAATGAAGGACTTGAAATTGTTTGGAAATCGCCTTAAAACCCATCCCAGATTAATGGGCAGCAATAATTGCTTCTCTAAGATCATTGCTGATGTCTTTCCTCCATGGCATTGTGTTAACACACACCTGAATGCTCCAGACGAGCAAACTGCTAAATCTTCGGCTTTTATAGAGGTGGTCACACTTGCTGAGGATCAATTAATCAAGGGCATTTGATTAGCAGCACCTGTCTGCTACTTAGCATCTTAATTCCTATGGAAACAGTAAGGGTGTACTTAGTTTTTCACACATAGCTTCTCCATTTTGGCTTTATTTTTGTTAAATAAATCATGACACGGTGTAATATGTCATGTGTTGTTGTTCATCTGAGGTTGTATTTACCTAATTTAAGACCTGCTAAGGAACAGATGATTGTTATTATGTCCTGATATGTAAAACCTTAGAATTCATAGAGGGTGTACTTTCTTTTTCACACATCTGTATATCCCTAGTTCAGGCTTAGCACACAGATCAGAAACTCGCATTAAATTATGCTTGGATCACCGATGTTCGATGAAGTCTGGATTCAAAAATACGTAAATGCTTATCTACCCATAAGTCTCATTTTCTTTTAAACCAATTTAATACAAACTAGATGTTTCACTCTCCCATCATGTTGATCAACATGTCAGGCTAGGAACCTTGCACCACCATAAGATGTACTTAGTGCTTAGTGTACTTAGCAAATTGTTAAAGCACTTTAGGAAATTATGCATACAACCTTTGCTAGAATAAACAGTAAAATTAAAATAATTAAAAAAATGTAGATGACCTTTTATATATCTATGAATATGATATGACATGTGATTTGCATATTAAAGGTAGCTGAGGTGTTTCCTTATAAGTATTTTCATCTGAGAAAGGGCACCAGGGGAAAACAAAGGAGGGAAGATGCATTAATATAATTTGCCTGATGATAATTCAATTCTGGTTGATTTTGCACCCTATTAGAAGTACACCCTTCTTTGTTTCATGACTTTCTTCATATATACTGTAGTACCAAAAGATTTCTCAAAAGCATTAACAAAAAAATACAGGCATAACCTTTGTACCCTCAACTCTCGCCCATTCCGTGCTCTTTTGTCCCGTTGACTCTTGCCCCTTCCATTTAATAATCCCCTCCAAATAAATACAGACACCTTGGCTGGGTATAAATTGCCAAAGCCTTTTATTAATTATAAACAGCAACCTCCTGGACCTGGTCAGCAAATAGCCCCATCAGGTCACCCACTTATGCTCACCACTGCTACATGACCCAGCGAGAACTCATGAGAACTCGGTGAGAACAGTTCCTCACTGATTTCCGGATGAGAACATGGGGCCTCTGTAAAGGTCTCTTACCTTCTCCTTTGTGCAGCCATCATCCATCTACAGCGTTGCTGCGATGTCACATGACAACGCGCTGTCATGGAAATGCGTCATCATGTGACATTGCAACGTATTTTGACGGCGCGACACGGCAGAAGGAGGAGGGTGGCGCTGCAGGAGGAGCTGGCCTTGGCGGCAAAAAGGTAAATGCCTATGGGCGGCACAATTTAAGATCTGCCGCTCATCCCCCCTCACCCCCTTGTGCTGTAACACTAAGCTTGGCCAGCACCTCTTGGAGGGAAGATGACACCTCTGCTAACCCTGCACCACCCACTCCCCCCTGCAGGGCCTGGACCAAGCAGATTGACACAAGCCCAGCTGCCGCTGGTTCCACCGTCCTTCTGGCCCCAACCGACAAATGGGCCGCCTCGCCTTCCCATGAGCTCGCTGACAATCTGGTTGGAACCTCGTCAGGCCTAGTGGATAATGCAATAATTGCTTTGTGCATTTTCCTATGAATAGTTGTTCAGTCTGACTGTAATAAGCAATATTCTGTCATCCCTGCTATTAATAACTTGCTTGAATTAATACACATGCAGGTGCTTCACATCATATTGGTGACCATATATGCAGAAATACACCACTACTCATACTTCTAAAATAAATCTGCTTTTTAATTCCTTGATCTTTTAATGTTCTATTATATATTTCCCCATGGCTTTGCATATTAACTAGTTAATAAAAACAATTCAAATTTTCAACAGCTACATTGAGTTTATGCAAACTATTAAAATATATTTTCCTAGCTTTGTACTCTATATCCCCATGTAGGTATATTTTTCAAGCTCAAGATCAAGACATGAATTTTTTTTCCCTATTCTATCCAATTGCATCCTCTAATGTAAATCAAAAGGCATATTTATAAAGCATCGCTAAAATCAGTTTTGTTGTTAATTATTTCAGGTAAGCAAAAACATTTTTTAATTCAATGTACTCATTTCATTTTGAAAACAGTCTTTACACATAGCCCTCTAAGTACAGTATCTTAAATTTGATGACATCTGTTTTTCTACCACATCATACCTAACACATTTTTATGCTATGAAAAAAACAGTGTCAATAAATGCAGGATTTTATACATCCAGAACTGTCCAAAATGCATTAGCAAAAATGTACTTGTTTTTCCCCAAATGTGATTCCCAAGCATCAAAGGACTAATGATGTTGCCAAATTTGTAAGCTTTCAGTGAAATATTAACAATTAGAAAAACACAGTATGTGTGCCCTCTAAGTACAGTATCTAGTATATAGTCTCAACATTAAGAGAATATCGTAATTTTAGAAAATCAAGTTTATTAAATGAAATTGCACTGCCCATTGACTTAATGTTGGCGTATTGCTTTAGAACTGTGACTCAGTTGCAGCTCTTTTTCTTGACTCAAAAAGAGCATATTTTAAATGGTTGGCAGCCTCATGCAAAGCTTTAGCACATCTCTAATTACAGTGGCTCCTATTCAATATGCTGTGACAGTGCTGGAGAAGATTTTTGCCTAATTTATTTACTTGGAAATGAACCCCTCTCCAGCACTAACAAATGGCAACGTATATCATATATAAGTTACCAAAGCTTTTCCCAGCAACACTTGAAGAATTGTTAAAGACATTGAATTGGGAAGAAAAAGGAGTCAAAATTAACGGTGAATACTTAGGTCACCTACAATTTACATATGACATTGTTATTTTTGCAACAAGTCCAGAAGACCTCCAAATCAGAGAAATCGCAGTCGAAAACTATGTCCATTTTAGCTGCAAAGGGATGGGAACCTTTTGAATGAAACCAAAAGGAGTATGAAGATGGGCTGTAGCACGTTAGGAAGAAGCAAGACAATATTTCAAGAGAATCTTCCACTATGTTTCAAGATGAAAGTTTTTAACTAGTGTATTTGGCCTGTACACACTGTACATGGATGTGAAATTTGAAACCTACATGCGAATATAATTCAGAAGCTTCAGACTACTCAAAAGAATTATGGAGAGATGTATGCTGGGTTTTAACCAAAGAGAAAGGAAAAAGCATGACTGGGTTGAAAACCAAACAAAAGTCTGTAACATCATCACATGGATGAAGAAATTAAAATGGCAATGGCCGGACATTTCACAAAAAGAAATTTCCATTGTTGGACAAAGATAGTACTTGACTGGATTCCAAGGTAAATTGAAAGACCAAAATGACGATCAAATGTAAGATGTGAGTATGACATCAGAAAATTTGTTGGAGCAACGTGGAGAAAAGAGGCTTGCAACCACATTACCTTGAAGATCATTGGGGAGGGCTTCATCCAGCCGTGGATCCACAATGGCTTAGCGGCTCAACCTGTCAGCTAATGAAAAAAGCAGCAACATCACCAGGAGAGGATCTGGAACATGGGCGGGAGGGTGGGAAATGGATTAGCTATGCATGAGCCTGGTTTATCCCTGGTCAGGCAAGATGTTTTTTAAATATCCATTTCAGAGAACTGCTGCTTTAACTGAAGCAGTAATCCTCTGACTCAGAAATGGATTGCTTTTCAGTTGAATCCTTTAAAACTGCAGATCACGCTCTCTTGATAAGGATTGTTAATGAATATTTTTTTTAAATTATTATTATTATTATTATTATTACAATTTTCCTATCTTTTGAAACCAAACCTTGAAAAACAGGATACTTGAGCAATTCAATTATTTTGGCTTTATATTACACAGTGAATTTACATAAATGTGTCCCTAGGCATTGTATAATCATGTACATCATAATAGAACACATTATACAACCCAAGATATTACATTTTAATTAATGAATGTATGAACTCACGTTTAAAGAATTCATACCACAAAGCAATTATCCATCACTTTTATGATCATAGCAGCATGCAATAACAGTAAAATATAATCAAGTTTGCCATGAAAAAATGATTGTAATGATTTCTAAAAGTTTTTAGCATATACTGTAGTTATATTCACATTTTCATTGTATAAATAGTGACAGCCTATGATTCAATCGTGATAACATCTTTTTCTAATCTGATGGTAAAACAATGTTTTTTTTCCATTGTAGAACATGTTGTACCTTATTTTATAATTGTCTGTAAAAAACAATAATAAATATAAATCATGCAATACATATAATCCCCCTTTTTACTCAATACATATATATATATATATATATATATATATATGTATATATATATATATATATATATATATATATATATATATATATATATATATATATTGTATATAGTATATACAGGGCTCGACAAACTAGCCTCCTGAAGGAAAATCCGTTATTTCCTCCCCTGGCTTCAGAACCTAGAGGAACCTTTCCTCTGCCAGGTAAACTGAAGCCTTGTGACTGGATACACCATCTGCACCATTTTGCAGCAGACTTCCCAGGAAGCTTTCACGCCCTGCAACTGTTATCTTCGATCTTTGATGAACTTTATCAGGCCTGGAAGACGAATGAAATGAAACGTAATGCGTGCCAGGTTTCAAATCCTTTGTCTCAATTTATTACTCATAGGGTAATGACTTTTATACAGAAAAAAAAAAGATATTGGTTAGAGGCGTAACATAGGCGTATCATATATTAAATACAAAAGTACTGTGATAAGCGCTAGACCTAATATTACAGTGCTGTGCACTAAAATAACTAAGCTGCCTGGTAATCTACTGAGACATCTCATATATCTCAAAACATATCAATAAACACAAAAATAGATACAGAACCTGGCGCATAAGTGTGTAATGAAAAAAGTCACAAATGAATATGTGATAAAGTGATAGTTCCAATTTTACAACCTTGAGTGGCCGGTGAGAAACGAACCCAGTTCACAGTTCATAGGGGCAACAAGCAGTTCTTCTCATGGGATGGACTTGATCCTGCATTTGTGAAATATCAAGCAGAGAGAACAAACATTGCGCAGTATGTTTGAACAAACAATGGTTATTTCAAAAGCTGAGTTATCTGAAATGCCTACTTACTAGAAGTGGCTAGATCACATGCAGTGGAGAGAAACTGTTCTTTGTGCCTTCTTGATCCTGGAAGCCTCGGTTATAGCACAAATCCCTCGTGGTATCCGGTGTCTCCGTGGATCCTGAAAAGCTGTTTCTTCGAATCCTGTCTTTAAGGAATCCTGCACCTTTTTCTTCGTTAGGGAACAGAAAAAGGACAGAGGATTGCGCAGCACAGTAAAAACTTTTAATGACGCCTTCCTAAAAACAAGGATAAAAAATACTCACAAGAGAAGGTGAGTATACATACAATACAGAAGTGCTCGGCCCAGCACATACAAACACAGCCGCCTCAGTCACTGAGAGTCCGTTCAGGTACCGCGTGTACCTCGCGTGTATCCGGCGCACTTGGGTGACGTCACTGTCTTCAATATGACTGGCAGCCGGGATGTCTGGGACACTGCTTCTTAGGCTCCTCCCTACGCGTTTCGTGATGAAGTGACATTCCCCGTCATGAAACGCGTAGGGAGGAGCCTAAGAAGCAGTGTCCCAGACATCCCGGCTGCCAGTCATATTGAAGACAGTGACGTCACCCAAGTGCGCCGGATACACGCGAGGTACACGCGGTACCTGAACGGACTCTCAGTGACTGAGGCGGCTGTGTTTGTATGTGCTGGGCCGAGCACTTCTGTATTGTATGTATACTCACCTTCTCTTGTGAGTATTTTTTATCCTTGTTTTTAGGAAGGCGTCATTAAAAGTTTTTACTGTGCTGCGCAATCCTCTGTCCTTTTTCTGTTCCCTAACGAAGAAAAAGATGCAGGATTCCTTAAAGACAGGATTCGAAGAAACAGCTTTTCAGGATCCACGGAGACACCGGATACCACGAGGGGTGCGTGCTATAACCGAGGCTTCCAGGATCAAGAAGGCACAAAGAACAGTTTCTCTCCACGGCATGTGATCTAGCCACTTCTAGTAAGTAGGCATTTCAGATAACTCAGCTTTTGAAATAACCATTGTTTGTTCAAACATACTGCGCAATGTTTGTTCTCTCTGCTTGATATTTCACAAATGCAGGATCAAGTCCATCCCATGAGAAGAACTGCTTGTTGCCCCTATGAACTGTGAACTGGGTTCGTTTCTCACCGGCCACTCAAGGTTGTAAAATTGGAACTATCACTTTATCACATATTCATTTGGGACTTTTTTCATTACACACTTATGCGCCAGGTTCTGTATCTATTTTTGTGTTTATTGATAGGCGTATCATAGGCGTATCATAGGCGTGTCTTGGGCATAGCTTTGATTAGAGGCGTGATTTAGGGGCAGGACATATTAGTGGCGTGACTTTAGGGACGTGTCTTTTCCCAATACAAGCAATTGTCTGAATACATAGCTTATTCATTGTCTGTTATCAAAAGAGACCTTGAGTCTTAGCAACTATATTACACTATTTTGCTTCTTGCAGAGAACCATTCTATTATATTCTACTAAAACACCAGGAAATTGACATCACAAAAGTATCTAGTAATATCCTGACCAGAAAGAAAGGAAATGCAATTTAGCAGAGAAACTGAGTGCATTTAGGAATTATATTTCAGCAAAAGGCTGACTACAGAATCTTAACTAGTTATGACCAGACAAAATGGAAGCTTAACATGAGTGTAGATTCTGGCCTGACATACTGGTCCTAACAATTCCCTCCTTTTTGTTCTCGAAAAGAACAAATACCCTTACTAGGTACGCTTCTCTATGACTATGGCCTTATGGCGACCAATAGTATCATAGACTCTGTTCATGGCCACATATGAATTATTAGTTGCATACATGGCGTGAGATGAAACTGAAGGTTTCCTTGAGACAAATGAAAGCATTGCACACTTAGCACAGTGAAAAATAACAAAAATTGCTGCAATTATTCTAATCACTACAATAAAACCATAGAGAATTTTCATACCCAATTCTCCGATCCAACTAGTGAGTCCTGACATCCAATTTAAGCTAAGGCCTGAGGATTCTTTACGCATCCTTGCCTGAATTTCCTGTAACTTATCCATATCATTATGAATAGTGCCAGACTCATCTTCAATATATGCACTGCACTTCTGTCCTACAAGTTTACAAACACCTCCTTGTGAGGCTAGCAGATAATCAAGAGCCATTCTATTCTGTAATCATACTGTTCGGATCTGCTCTTGTTCATTAGTCAGACGGATAATAGCATCACTTGTCTGATTAAGAGCATCATTAATATTTACCATCAGCTCACTTAATTTAGAATAGAGATCCAGGACACCAAAACTAGGTATAGAAACCCTAGCTGCAATGCGGGTTGGACTAATGGTCCTGGTCAGATCTTTTCGATTTCTCAGCTTCCCTTGGGGTAACGTGTCAGATACATAGAAAGTGGGAAGAATGAAACCCAGATAACAAAGGGCAGTGTGATTGCAGGGTACAATCTTAGTGGCCCACATGCCACACAACCAATAGAGATATAAATATATATATATATATATATCATTAAATATTTCTATAGATTAGAAAATGGTTTATATCTCAATATGTCACATAATCTAAGGGTCAGCTATTTGTGAGAATTGGTGGGGGCTAATTTCTGCTAAGAGCGACTGCACAAACATTCTTCTTGCACACATCTTTCATACTGCATTTACTCAGAATGGCAAAACGGACCAAGATGGCTGCTTTGGCCAAAATGGCTGACTTGTGATCCTTTCCTTGTGGTTGACTCACGTCCCTTTGTGACCTCCCACCTTCCTCATATCCAGTCTTCTCAGTCCCCCCATATCCTTAAGAGACAGTCTATTTAAAGAACAGAACAGTTAACTGTTTCATAGTCCTGATGGACCAAGATGTCCAAGTTGTGAATAACTTAATTCCTTTCTTTTCTGGCCATTATATCAGCCCAGTTGATTTCTTCTTTGGTCTCTTCTTCTGGGGGACTGGCGACATCATCACCGGAGAGAGGCATAGCGTCGGTGGGGGTTGCAACGCACTTCTGGATCAGAGTTTTGCTGTACTTAATACATAGAGAGCAATGAGTAGGACAAACACACACATACAAAAACATTCGCTAGCTTCGCTCAAAGCAAATCAATCCAACCACCAAGTCCCCATGGTCCCTAAATCCTGGATAAATACACAACATTGGGCATTAACTAGGGCGCATACATGCCCCTCCTTTTGAGGCTAAAATATAGTCTAGAGCTATTTTATTCTGCGGAGCCATTAATTTAAACTAAACCTATTCTTGGTTAAGTGAGTAAATGTCTGTGATTGTATGATTTAGGATATCCCTGTAAATCTGTCATACAGTAACCCAACTCCTACATTTGGGAATAAATTCCCTGAAACTTATTCTTCCCATAGACTACTTTTAAGCACTTGTGTATTGGGTGCATCTCTTCTGTTTCTAACTCTACCTGTGAGCAATTAACATAACCGTGTGTTTGACTGATAAAGCATTCTCCCACCGGGATATCATTCTGCAGGGAGATTCTATTAACCTAGAAATCCAAACAAAATAAACAAAGTTAAACAAATAATACCTTATACTATTTTGTCATCCTTATGGGAAGCCACGTACACAAACATAATGGAGCATACATTGTAACTGAAAAATAATAAAAACCTGTAAAAATAAAAAGTTCAAAGTTCGTGTGTTGAGGCCTGGACATTTTTGCCTATGACCTTTCTCCCTTGATGATTAGTGGTCAGAAAGTATTGTGTCCATCAAAACACTTATTTGCAGGTGCTATGTCTTTGTCTTTATTAGCTGTTTGTGCTTAGACTGGCACTATTTTGACGTGCGTGATGTGCATCCATGATGATAAGAAATTTTTACTGCATTGCTGATGATGAGTAGTATTTAAATGGCCTTTTCATCTGGGATGAAGAGCGTGCTTGCGTAGAAAATGCTTGACCATTAACCCGTCTTGCGTAGGTGCACTTTCAGCTTTAACCTGTGCCTAGAAAGACTCAAAAATATATATTAGTTGCATGCAATACTTATTAATTGTTTTATTACCAATAACATGGTCCTTAATTCGTTACTTTGAACTACTGATGGTCATAACTCATCCCATAAGTGTCTCATAGGGAGAGAATTTATACCTAGAAATACATTCTTGTAATAATATGGTTACTACTATTATCAGCATCCACAATATTAAACAGAGATATTCCCTATTAACGCTCCTCAAATTTTAAACTAAGCAACCAATATGGACTTGACTTTGCTACAATCCAAGTTCCTAAAACTTGGTACCTCAGCCTTTGCCAAACCAATTGCTTCCATAATCAACTCTATCCTGTCTGCAGGCCATATCCCTAAGACCTGGAAAACTGCTAGAGTTGTCCCAATCTTCAAAAATGGGGACAAAAACACTGTCTCAAACTACAAATCAATCTCTCTTCTCCCAATACACACTTACTATCATTCATACCTAACTGCCATTATCTCTGATGCAAATGGTGTCAACCTTTTAGTCATTTAATACTAACTAACCTTAAAACTCGCCCCACAAGTCAAGCATCCCAACAGCCTGCACTCATGGCTATTGTCCCACACCCAGTCACTCCTGGCTTTCACCTCAAACACTCCACTGTAACTATTCTGCTAAAAATGTGAAATGCCTTGTATATAATATATACCCTGTTCACTTATACAATTATATATCCCCTGTCCTTTAACTCTATTTCCAGGACATACCCAAAAACAAATAAATGGTTACAAAATAATAAATTTGGCACATATCATATATCCCTCAACATAGGGACGGCTTGCTACCTGCTTTGCTGTGACATCCGCAAAGGTATTATTATTATTTACCAGGGGCCTGTCAGCCCTTGGAGTTAACATTGCTATAATAAACTCTGAACCTGCTGTGCATTGTGTATCATTTACAACATATCAAGTTCATATCAAATCCCTCTATAGGGATTTCAGAAAGACCTTCAATAACCTATGTATGTATCTCCCCTCTTTTGTTCATATATTATCTATATATGTGAACAAAAATACAAAAATACAAAAAAAATTATGAAAACAGGTTGCTTTGATATATAGCAAAATAAACTGTTAAATAGATTTGTATGTGTAGTGACTATAAAAATATTTACTGCTTGTGTTAAAAGAAAAAGCCTGCAGTAGGTCTTTTAACAAATGTGGCATTTACAATATAAGAAAAAATCCTGAAATCCTGAACAAAAGATTTCCTTTTAAAATAGACAAATAATGTTGAACTCTTTGCAAAGTGCTGAGCACACGGCCAGCATTAACTTTAAAAGACACTCTGACTTTAAAAAGAAAAAAATAATTTTCAAAACGCTTTTTTTTTTTCTGGGAAAACAGCCAGAAACCTCAAAGTACAGATAACGGGTTTCGCTGTCTTATTCATATTAACTGCTGGATTAATCCTCACGCAGGGGATTGTAACATTAGTTTAATGTTAAATATGAAGCTTTCCACGCTGTCCTAAAACTGCATCTTGTATGGTCTTTCAAAAATTAAATAACGGGAAAATTTTAAATTACTTATAAACACCAAGTCTATGCCTACAAGAGCATGCAACATTCTTTCACTCATTCCTCTGAATGCCTTCTGAAAGAAATCTCATATTCCTGCAAACTTCCATCAATAAAATTGCTATCCCGTTTTAACTATGCCCTCTCTTAAACTAAACAAAATATCTTCAAACATGCAACAGTTATACCATGACTAAAAAAACAGCAAGCTTGACCCTACCTGTCTTGTATGGCTTCTACACTGCTTATTTAACAGAGACAATTCTCGCTAAAATAACTGACCTCCATGCTGCTAAAGGCAGATATCACCACACTCCGCTCACACCACGGACACCCTCCTTTTGAAGCGCTATGTACATTAATGGCGTTATATACATATATAATACAATATATTAATTCAAAGAGTGCTTATGAGCTCTTACAAGCATTTTAAACAAAAACAGCCCCAAATATATTTTAATCCTGTAGAAATAAAATTGAAATGTGTTATCTTACTGCTTTACGGAAAAGAAGACAGTTCTACATTACCTTTTTACTCATGAATAAACTGCTTAAGGACAGAGCTAGTTAATTTTAATGTGAATGCTTCACATTCTTTAAACTGTAAGGGAGAGGCTGTGCCCCTCCTTTTATTAAGATAGAAATACCACAAACGAAAAGAAATGTGTCCGGTTTAAAAAGTATCTGCCTGGCCAGGACGAATAAACCTTTCAAACTATAACCAGGGACAGAGCTGAATATACTCCCCTTTTGTTGTGAGGTATTTCTCTCTATATTCGGTGTACACCTTTTTAAAACCTTTTAAAATTTAGATTTCATCATGAGCAACTAATATTCATATTTTTGTACAGATGTTAATCAGCATGACCACACAGTGTCTTTCACACAAGAAATCATTCAGGAAAAAAATCATCAGGGTTACAAACAAACTCGGTAGCAGTGTTTTTTTTTTTTTTTTTTTTACAGAGACTTTTACTCTGAGCCCCCACAGGCAAAGCAGCACTTCCCTGCTTCTGACTCTGATATGGGCACTCTCTCTGCCAATGACCAGTATTACCACAGTTAAAACAGACACCATTATTCTGAGCTATTATTCCTGATTGATTTCTGAGACCAGCATAAACCATTAGTAGCTTATAGAAAAACAGACAAATAATTGCAATATTTATACTTACACAATATACAATGGTCGTTCAGCTAGATCAGAGATAACAGTCCAGTCGTGCACAGAATTTACTGGACTCTTATCAAAAATTCTGTTTAAAAGGGCCTATCCCAATTCTTCAGTCACAATTTAGGTCTATTAAATTCCCAGAGGGGGTGAAGCATCATATATAAAAAATTTTACATATACTGTATACTCACAACCTCTGTGAACTTCCCACTTCTAGATGCCAAAAACTGAAGGAAAATCCGTTATTTCCTCCCCTGGCTTCAGAACCGAGAGGAACCTTTCCTCTGCCAGGTAAACTGAAGCCTTGTGACTGGATACACCATCTGCACCATTTTGCAGCAGACTTCACAGGAAGCTTTCACGCCCTGCAACTGTTATCTTCGATCTTTGATGAACTTTATCAGGCCTGGAAGACGAACGAAATGAAACGTAACGCGTGCCAGGTTTCAAATCCTTTGTCTCAATTTATTACTCATAGGGTAATGACTTTTATATATAAAAAAAAAAGATATTGGTTAGAGGCGTAACATAGGCGTATCATAGGCATATCATAGGCGTGTCTTGGGCGTAGCTTTGATTAGAGGCGTGATTTAGGGGCAGGACATATTAGTGGCGTGACTTTAGGGACGTGTCTTTTCCCAATACAAGCAATTGTCTGAATATAGCTTATTCATTGTCTGTTATCAAAAGAGACCTTGAGTCTTAGCAAGTATATTACACTATTTTGCTTCTTGCAGAGAACCATTCTATTATATTCTACTAAAACACCAGGAAATTGACATCTCAAAAGTATCTAGTAATATCCTGACCAGAAAGAAAGGAAATGCAATTTAGCAGAGAAACTGAGTGCATTTAGGAATTATATTTCAGCAAAAGGCTGACTACAGAATCTTAACTAGTTATGACCAGACAAAATGGAAGCTTAACATGAGTGTAGATTCTGGCCTGACATACTGGTCCTAACACCTCCCCAAAAAAACTCCCTCCCTCTCCCCCCTACAACTCTTACTTGTGGCAGAGTCCGGCGGCATGGTGTGGTGATCTCTATCTTCTCCCTTGCAAATTGTACTCTTTCCCCTGCAGGTCCTGAAAAAATGGCCGTGCGATGTCACGTAGCGTCCTGTTGCCATGGCCATTTTTCCAAGACTAGCAGGGGAAAGAGTACAATTTGCAGGGGAAGACAGAGATCGCCACACAATGCCACTGGACCCCGCTGCAGGTAAGCACTCAATAGCGGCCAAAATGCACTTGCCCATGGCGTGCGGGTGAGTGCATTTGTCGAGCCCTGTATATATATATATATATCTACATATACAGTCATGTAAAAAAGAAAGTACACCCTTTTTGAATTCTATGGTTTTACATATCAGGGCATACAGTAATAACAATCATCTGTTCCTTAGCAGGTCTAAAAATCAGGTAAATACAACCTCAGATGAACAACAACACATGACATATTACACCGTGTCATGATTTATTTAACAAAAAATCAAAGCCAAAATGGAGAAGCTATGTGTGAAAAACTAAGTACACCCTTACTGATGCCATATGAATTAAGATGCTAAGTAGCAGACAGCTGCTGCTAATCAAATGCCCTTGATTAATTGATCATCAGCAAGTGTGACCACCTCTATAAAAGCCGAAGTTTTAGCAGTTTGCTGGTCTGGAGCATTCAGGTGTGTGCTATCACAATGCCAAGGAGGAAAGACATGAGCAATGATCTTAGAGAAGCAATTTGTGCTGCCCTTCAATCTGGGAAGGGTTATAAGGCCATTTCCAAACAATTTAAAGGCCATCATTCTACAGTGAGAAAGATTATTCAAAAGTGGAAACTTTCAAGGCAGTCGCCAATCTTCCCAGGAGTTGACATCCCAGCAAATTCATCCCAAGGTCAGACCGTGCAATGCTCAGAGAAATTGCAAAATACCCAAGAGTTACATCTCAGACTCTACAGGCCTCAGTTAGCATGTTAAATGTTAAAGTTCATGACAGTACAATTAGAAAAAGACTGAACAAGTATGGTTTGTTTGGAAGGGTTGCCAGGAGAAAGCCTCTTCTCTCTAAAAAGAACATGGCAGCACGGCTTAGGTTTGCAAAGTTGCATCGAACAAACCACAAGACTTCTGGAACAATGTCCTTTGGACAGACGAGACCAAAGTGGAGATGTTTGGCCATAATGCACAGCACCACACTTGGCGAAAACCAAACACAGCTTATCAGCACAAACACCTCATACTAACTGTCAAGAATGGGGGTGGAGGGTCATGATTTGGGCTTGTTTTTGCAGCCACAGGACCTGGGAACCTTGCAATCATTGAGTCGACCATGAACTCCTCTGTATACCAAAGTATTCTAGAGTCAAATGTGAGGCCATCTGTCCGACAGCTAAAGTTTGGCCGAAATTGGGTCATGCAACAGGACAATGATCACAAGCATACCAGTAAATCTACAACAGAATGGCTGAAAAAGAAAATAATCAAGGTGTTGCAATAGCCCAGTCAAAGTCCAAACCTCAACCCGATTGAAATGCTGTGGCTGGAACTTAAGAGAGCTGTGCATAAAAATATGCCCACAAACCTCAATGAACTGAAGCAATGTTGTAAAGAAGGGTGTGCCAAAATTCGTCCTCAACGATGTGACAAACTGATAAAGTCATACAGAAATGATTACTTCAAGTTATTGCTGCTAAAGGTGGTTGTACAAGCAATTGAATCTTAAGGTGTACTTAGTTTTTCACATATGGATTCTCCATTTTGGCTTTATTTTTGATAAATAAATCATGACAGTGTAATACATCATGTGTTGTTGTTCATCTGATGTTGTATTTACCTAATTTGTAGACCTGCTAAGGAACAGATGATTGTTATTATGTCCTGATATGTAAAACCATGGAATTCAAAGAGGGTGTACTTTCTTTTTCACATGACTGTATATAAATATACAAAAGATGTCTGCAAGAAGGCTACGGATGTCTGCAACAAACACAGCTCCCTCTTGTGGTATCTCCTGTGTAGTATCACTCATCTGGCTCCACGCTGAACTCAGGCCAGGTTAGGAACACCTTGCTGGCAGCGATGTACAAGGATTGGTAACTGAAGCACACAGAGCAGACCAAGTGATCCATGGGGGTCAGCATAGTGCTATTGACATCCACCTGGCAGGACTGAAGTTTCCTGAACATCCCTGTCAGCAAATTTGTTCCAAACGACCTGAATTTCACGTTGAAGCAGGTGAGCAACCTACACAGGAGAAACCACCAGGGGGCGCTGTGTTTATATCTATATAGTGGGTGGTGGGGGGGAATTCTGTTCTCAAGGAGTCACCCATCCAAGTACTAACTTGTTGCTTAACTTCAGTGAATTTACAAGAACCGGTGTGGTCAATATGATATGGCAGTAGGCAACAAAAGTATTAATATTTTGTAATATACAGCAAAGCGTTAGGTAATGATTATAAGATTGTAATGTGGTTGTATAAAAACAACTAACAAATTGGGTAGATACTTATAATGCTTATAGTATATTATCATCATACTAATTGCTACAGCACAGCGTGGATACTATTGTGAGTGATTATACTGCTGATCAACTTGAATTCCCCGGAATAATTTTTAAACAGTTTTAATCCAACTGGAATGCCTCCTCATGAACTTAAATTTAAAGTAGGAGCCGTTATCATGCCCGTTATAAACCTAATGCCATTGAGAGGACTATCTAATGGTACAAGACTTACTATTCATCAAAACACTGTTTTAATAAACTTGTATTTCTTGGGGAACCTTATATACGTAACGGTGTTTCCCCCACCCGGTGGGAGATGTGACCATTATGGATCGTGTGGTGCATGATACCTGCTGGTAACAGAATGGCTGAGTCATCTGCCGATGGTAGTAGGGACACAGGACTAGGCTTCTGGGATTCATACCCATGATATCTCTTTAGCAGTGCTGTGCCTCCATCTGCCGTAGACTCCAGGAACTGAAGGTGATCTCCCACGGTAGAACTATTACCTCTCCCCCCAGTAAGGTCACGCACCAAGCAGGAGGTATAACAGGAATGGTTTATTATCTCTTCTGTACAGCACCATAACAAGGCAGGGTTCTGCCCGATGCAGTACTTCTTAGCTACAACTGAAGGATTGTCCCTGGACCGTCACTACAGGCCAAGGGTACCCGCAGCCGTCCTTGCTCTTTCTGGCCTCCCTAGCAGAGGCAGAGGTATGGTCCACACTTATTCCCCCGGAGAGAAGAGGACTGGATAATGCCCAATAATCAGCCTATCCTCTGTGTTACCTGCCTTCCTCAAGTGAGGAAAGGCACTCCCAAATTTGGGGTGGTACTGCCCTTAAGTACTGCCAGGAGGAGGGCACCAGGTCTGTCCCATGATTGGTCATGCCCAGGCCTGATGTCACTGCCTCCCGCTGTCACTCAAGTGCACAGAGGGGGAAAACCCCATATCAACTACTGGCAAGGCCTGCTTGTACAGGACTTACTGGCAGGAGGGAAGCAAACTAGTAGCCACAGATAGCATGGGTACATATATATGTGGGAAATGGGTCTGGGCTACTTGGGCTCAAAAAACAGGATTCTGGGGGACACTGTGTAGCCACGGTGTAATTCACCTCGTGTACACGCAAAGCATGCCTGCACGTCGGCGAGAAGTACGGGACTACGGGTAACTTTGTCCCCCGAACTCCTGCAAGAAAGATAACCACATTTTGACCCAAATATCCCACCTAAATCTCCCACTCCTAAAGTCTCAAGTTTCTGGGGAAAAGGGAACAGGTAAACCACAAAAATAGTAGGTTTTTCCTCTACATTACATTGGACTTCCATAACCCACCACGTCTTTATCTACAGCTGCGTACCCGCAACTCGTGCACTATTTGCAGGTAAAATATCAGTACTACCGGTATCTCGGTCAGCAACACTTTATACAGATTTTAACTCTATTTGCCCCCCGATATCTACCCTTAACCTCCCGCTCCCAAAGTCCCTGTTCTGCAGCTATTTCCTATGGAGGACCCTAACCACACATGGCATCCCTAGCTTATAACCCTGCAGGGGACAGTGACTGGGAACAGGGGTACAGAGAAACATAACAGGGTGCATGGCTAGACCCAAGTGCAGATACTCAGCTCTTGACACATGGTTTTTAGGGGCAGCCAGCCGGGCTTCACCTTTATTATGAAGGCTAGCTACCCCCTACCATCACATTGATAATGTAATAAAGCCAAATGTGTTGTTTTTAATCCCTTTGAGTGCCAAGTTCTTCACTGGTCATCCTTTGCAATCAGACCCATCAACTGTTGTATGGAAACTAAAGGAAAATATTGATTACTTGAATTTGTACAATTTGGAATGCATTCTTGCAGTGTATAGTGTCAAAATACATCAAATGCATTTGTTACATGAAAAACTGAAATATGAATATCTCAAGGAAATAAAATGATATATAATTCATTTATCGCTTGCCCTCATTTCAGTTTTAATAAGCTCTCTTGGCTCCCTTATCTTTTTATGTTCATTCCAGAGCAATTAAAAAGAAATGCAAATTAAATTGCTTTTTTTTTTTTTTGGCGTTCTTATGAAACTTCATTAAAGTAAAAGTATTGCATTTATTAAATGATCTAATTATGTCAGGGTTTTTGTCATTGATGTGTAGGCCAATATTAATACCTTTCTACTATTGTATCGAATAAAAAAGTGCAAACTTTTCGCCAAAGTTTTCTTAAGAAAGGAAACCTATTTGCATCGGCATATTCAAAGTAAATTATTTCCCAGGTATTACTGTAGGTGTGTTCGCAGGTACTGTATCTGTCAATGTGTTGTATAGAATAGTATTTTATGAGGTATATAAGCCCATTGACTCCCTGCCTTTATGTCAAATTTTGCTTCTATAAAACATATTTTTGCACATTGTTGAACTTTTAAGTAAGTTTGAACATCTATATTATCTAACATCCAAACTTATATGACTGATGAACCCACAGAGGTAGTGAAAAACTAGTAAAAGTATTAGAAGCATTTAAAAAAACTTTGCCTGACATTGATTTTATTTGAAAGAGGGCTGATTAAGTCCATACACACCTGGTTATTTGCTACCATTAATAATAGTTTGGCCTGGATCTGGATCTCTCTGCTGCTTTTGATACCTTCATTCACTCTCTTCTGAATATTCTAAACTCTCTTGGTATCCGCAAAAAAGCGCTACAATGGTTCTCATCTTACCTCTCTCATTGTACAACTTCTATATTTTGCTAACATGTTTTCGTCTTCTGTTAATATGTACTGTATAAGGGATCTGTCCACATACCTAAGCTGGCTACTGACCCTCACTGAACCTACTGTGGTCATCTTGTTTCCTAGCAATTCCTGCTCCTCACTTCATGACAGGAAGTCAGCCTCTCTCTCGCCCTCATTGCCAGCAGCTGCTTCTGGCCTTTAAATAGCAGGCAGTTGCTCCCTGTCAGTGCTTGTGCAATATACTCTGTACCTTGTTCTGCTTGAGCCCTGTCTTTGCCTCTGTGATTAAGTGCTTGTGCTTGACCTCTGCCTGGACTTGACTATCCCTGGCTGCCATCTGCCTCGATCCCGGAATTGGACTTGACTACCCTGCCTCTCAGGCCTCAGATCCCATGTCAAAGTCGGTGTGCTACTCCCTACCTCTGCCCTGTGGGTTCGTATCCTCTTTTGCAGTCAGCAACATTACAATCAGCCTGTTGATGTACCTCTGGGCTCTGTTCTGGGACCTCTATTTTTCTCTCTCTACACTATCACTTGATGACCTCATCAACTCTTTTTGCCTTTGGTACCATCTCTATGCAGATGATACACAGATATATCTATCCACCCCTAACTTCACTCCTACAATCCTGTCCTAAGTCTCGGATTGCCTCCTGGCAATATCCTCATGGATGGTGCTCAGCCTCCTTAAACCTAATATGCCTAAAACTGAGCTCCTCATATTTCCCCCTAAATCTGACCTATTACCCCTGTTTTTCCATCACAGTAAATGGTACTACATCAATCCTATCATCAAAGCTTGTTGCCTAGGAGTGAAATTTGACTCTACCCTTTCCTTTTCCATTCCCATTCACGGCATGTTTGTCGCTTCTTCTACCGTAATATTGCCAAAATCCACCCTTTCCTCTGTCAATCTACTGCTGAAACTCTAATGCATGCCCTTATCCTTTATCGTGTGGATTATTCTAACATACTGTACTGCTAACAGGCCTCTCTGCCTCACAACATTCTCACCTGCAATCAATCAAAATTCAGCTGCTAGAATAATTTCACTTTCTTTCAAAACAGTATGTGCTCATCTCCTCCTTAAATCCCTCTCCTGGTTTCCAATCAAATTTCAGATCACGTACAACGTTCTCTTCCTTACCTTTAAGACTCTCCCCTCATCTGCTCCTACCCACATATCAGCTTTGATCTCTCGCTATTCCCCTGCTCTTCTTCTGCTCTCTAACCATAACTCTCATTTCCACCCCTTTCACCTCTACAGCTCTCTCCTTAAACCCCTTTCCCTCACTGCACCTTACCTGTCAAACTTCCTAACACTCAGTATATGCCAAGTACCTTCCATCCCCACCTTCAAGACAAACCTGAAAACCCACCTCTTAAATGAATCATCCCAATAGGCTGAACTCATGGCTATTATTCCACAGTCAATCTTGTCAAGCACTGCCATCTACTGCACTTATATCTTTATTTATATACTGCCAAAAGTGTACTCAGCACTTCACAAATAATAGAGTACAGGGAATTATAATAATACAATAAGCACAGCAAAATCAGACAATAGGAAAGGAAATCCCTGCCCGAAGAGCTTACATCTAAGTGCTATGATGGGAAACTTACAGAGACAGCAGGTGAGGGAATAAGTGATGGCAGTGCTTGGCCATAATGGGTGGTAGGAGTGACTGTGGGTGTGGGACAATAACCATGAGTACCGGCTACTGGGATGCTTGATTTGTGGGCAATGTTTTAAGGTTAATCAGTATTAAATCAGAAGGTTAACACCCTTTGCAGGGGAAGATATGGCAGGGAGGTGTGGGTGAGATTAGGTGTGTTTATGTCTGGGTGCAGGATTTGTAGAGATCCCCAGCAGCAGGAAGGAGTAGATAGAGGGTGTGAATGAATAGAGTATTTGTGTGGGTGCTTTTTATTGAATGGTAAAGAAGTTGTTGGGAGAGGTGTATAAATAATTGTGCATTCTATGGGCACATACATAGGTGGAGGGGAGGAGAGATGAAGAAATGTGGATAGGAGGGGAGTGGGGAAGTTGGAGAGAACAGAAACATTCACAAAGCAGTGAGGAAGCAGTAACCAGAAAAAGCAATAGGGAGGGCATAGTGAGATGCAGGTGGAGAGACTTCCCAGTTATTGGAGGATAGGAAGAGTAAAACTAATCACAGCACAGTCTTTCTAAAAAAAACTAAGTACACTGTTGGCGCTATATAAATCAAGATCTATATATATAAAACACTGGTCAAACAAAAAATGCAGTATTATAGCCCAAAAGACACATTATTTTTATTGTGCAAAACATCAACTTTGCACCACTACAAATAATGCATTTTTTTGTGTGAACATTCACCCACAATTTCAGCCATGTTTATGCTATAATTCAAGTCCCAAAATGCTTTGCAACCGCAGTAACACCAGTAAATACTGCATTGTTTTTTCACCTATTCCAGGCTGGTGTTTGCTCTATCTTGCCTATGTATATAGTGGCCAATATATTGGCCATTATATACACAGGCAAGAAATCCTAAACCAGCACGGAATAGGTGATAAAATATGCAGTACTACACATGACAGTACATATTAACCAATTAGCTGCCCATGTGGTCAGCTAACCATGAGTTTTCAATGGTTTACTAACCGTTAAGGAAAACAAGTGGTTAACTCCTACCACCACCCTTCCCCATTGGGACTTAACCACCCTTCCTGGGTGAACTACCCCCGTCACCCACCCCCCGTAAATCCCTCCCCAACAAACCTAACCCCCCCACTCTGGACTAATGGAAAATAGCCCCACTAGCCATATGTGGCTAGTAGGACTTTTGCCCATTAAAAAAAAACAAAAAAAAAAAAAAAAGACATTAAAAAAAAATACTCAAATAATTAGAAAAAAAAAACTTAACACATAAACCCATTGATTCTCACTGTGGCTATCTCGGCCCTCTCAATTGGGACCTAGATTGTCAATTTGCCTATCAATGGGGACCTGTAATAAAAATGTGGTTATTTACCCCTTCCTGGATGATGGTCATTCTCATCTTCTTGGCTGAAGCCCTCCAGAACCAATCCAATAAAGGGCAGATGACCAACCAACATTTCTCTGACAAGCAAGAAGTTAAGTGTATGTTTTACCTATTAGGCTATGTATCTGGCATGTGACATCATAATGCACATAGCCTGGTGGCAGATTCTAAAGTAGAGTCAGATAGCTATAAAGTTTACACAGAAATCAGACAGCTACTGTATAATGGTTTTTACAGTCAGCAGATGAAGAAAGAAGAGAGAAAGTTAGTTGACACGTGAGGTTAAAGCAAGAATGTTGGAGAAGGAAAGAGGCAGAAATAATTGGGGACATCATAGGGTATTTTAGGAAAGTGATGGGAGGGAGAGTGATGAGGGGGATAGAGAAGAGAGAGGAGAGAGAAAAAGAGTAGGGGGCAAGAGGGGGAGAGAGAAGGGGAGTAGGAAGGGGGAAAGGGGAAAGAGAAGGTGAGTAGGGGGAAGAGGGAGAAGTAGGTGGAGAATGATGTGAGGGAGAGAGTGAGAAGGGGAGTAGGGAGGAGGTTGTGAGAGGATGAGGGGAAGAGGGAGAAGGAGGGGGAAAGAGAAAAGGAGGGGGAAAGAGAAAAGGGGGAAAGAGAAAAGGAGGGGTAAAGAGAAAAGGAGGGGAAACGAGAAAAGGAGGGGGAACGAGAAAAGGAGGGGGAACGAGAAAAGGAGGGGGAAAGAGAAAAGGAGGGGGAGAGAGAAGGTGGGTAAGAGAGAGAAAAGGGCAGGAAAAGAGAGGGAGGGGGAGAGAGAGAGAGAGAGAGAGAGAGAGAGAGAGAGAGAGAGAGAGAGAGAGAGAGAGGGAGAGAGAATTTTTCAACTTATTTACCGGCAAAAAATGGTAAAGCTCATTACAAGATAAATCATAAAAAATGGTCTGCTCTTATATATGTAGCGCTGCGCTGCTTCCTCCCCATCCCCCCTGGGATATTTTGCCTAAACTGCAGGTCCGTGTGGTGCTGGTTACCTGTGAGGGTCCAGGAGAGATGAGCTTCTGCGATGTTGTGGGGAACAGGCTGGCTTTTGGTGATCCTCAGGTTCTCTTCATCGGTGTCAGCGCCTCCAGTCACAGTCGGCTCCAGCAGAGTTGGAGGCAGTCTCCGCCATGACAGTCTTTTCTCCCATACCTCTGCCTAATAGACTGCTACTCAGGCAGAATATATGAAAAAGATCTTTATTGGTGCAGCCACAGCAGGTGTTATTACAGCGTTTGCATCATAGTGGAGAATGGGTCCCAGACCCACAGATGGTGTTGGCCAGCAGGTAATATTGAGGCATGGTGCTCTGCACAGATCTTGAGCTCTCTCAGCCCCCCAGGAGGGGCAGAGGTGGACACCTATCCCTTCCCCGGCTGGGAAGTATATCTACTGACTCTATAATTTGGAGTGCATCCTCCCTAATGCAGAAAGGAGAGGGCACAGGATCTGCACCACAATTAGCTGCACACAGACCCAGTGTCACCACCTCTCCAGCCACTCAGGGAGGCTGCATGAGGGGGGGGGGTAAACCCCACAGGGTAGCCTGCCACTGTCTGTAGCTATCAGAACTTGCATGACAGGAAAACAGAAAGATAGTCTGGACCAGCCGTGGCTATATATAGAATAAAGCAGAAAATAAGGCGCATATTTACTAAGTGGTGCTATTCTGACAATACTTATTAAGCAATGTTACTCCATAAGACACCTTTTGTGCCAAAACATACTTTACCGTTTTTTCATATACTGTATATGGGCTGTAAAGGGTCATATTTACTAGGCAATGCTATAGGATAAAAAACAAAAGAACAAGGCGCACAACGCACATAGTGTATTAAAGTATAAAATGTATATTCCCTGAAGAAGTAACCCAGTGTTACGAAACGCGTTGGATAAGAGGTGTCTATGCTCTTCTCCCCCCATCCTTTGTGATTCTGGACATTGTTTGGACACTGTTTATTTGCCTGGCGAAATATCTCTCCCCGCTGCCTTACAACTTTGGATTGACACGCACGCTGTGCGTTCCATGAGAAGCATTGCGGAAGCGGAGGTGCGACCAGTGACGTCATCGCCGAGCGCCCAACGAGGAGTGGCGGCAAATGCTGCATTGTTCCATGGATGCTGAATCCTACGGCGTCTTTACTTACCTGTGAGCTGTATGCTGTGGGGCTCTCTCTACAAGGGACTCATCCATCTACCATCCCTCAACAGAGGACGCTGGAAGAGACTGATGAGACGTCTGCTGACCCAGTGAATGCTGAGATCCATCTGAGGGTGTCGCACAGCGTTATCTCCTGGTGTGGTAAACCTATATACCAACTGCTTGTTTATTCCCTACTTGATGTACGCAGAACTATTTATTTTTTAACCATAAAGTCACATTTTATACTTTAATACACTATGTGCGTTGTGCGCCTTGTTCTTTTGTTTTTTGTCTAGTGTCTGGGGTGTCGAGCCACCCCCAAGAAAGGCTGCAGACCCACGATTAGTGCAAGACCCACATCTAAGGTCCACAATATTGTTTGTTTAATCACGGTGCACTGTTCACTTGATATTTGTTGTTCACTAGTTATTAGCTGCGCACTATCACCTTTTTTTCCAATGCTATAGGATGTCTATGGAGTAGCACTGCTTAGTAACATGGACGTTAGTCCCAGATTTCACTAAACTCCATTAGGCTATTTAACTAGATATTAGCTCAAGTTAACATCATGTTAATAGTGATTCTGTTAAAAAAAAAAGTATAGCGTTAATGATAATGGCTGTTAGTAAAAGGATATGATTACGGCTCATATGCATAACATTTGCATAAGTATACCTTATTCACTAAGCACCATTAAGATAAACACTGGGAAATAATGTTGCATTAATTGAGTCCGTTGTTAGGTATGACGTATGTGCAACTGAATACATAGACAAGCAGATAAAAGTTATTTAAATAAACTTTTATACGCTTTTTAATACATTAACCCATTGGAAGCCTGAGTGGAGTGTAGGTTCAAAAAAAAGACATTCACCGTATGTCCTTAGAGTTGAATCTTTGCTAATATTTAGCTTTTTGAAATACTGTGCACTCTTCAGTATCTTAAGACAAACTGTCGGGAGCTGTGCTCACTGTCTTGAACAAATAACCATAGTTTACAAAAATCTTTAAACTTACATTTATTAATGTTCAATGAAATACAGGGCCAAAGTTGAACAAAAGAATAGTGTTTTAAAAATAGTAAGTCCACTTTAATTGAATAGCTCTAACCATTAGCATCCACTAATATTGAGCATTAACAACAGCTTTGTACCTACACAGTACTTTTTTTGCAAGTAAGCCTTTATCATTGATGTAACTCAGCGACATTTGTATTGATCTATATGTAAATGAGCATGTAAACGACCTTTTATCAGATAAGATATTCACTAAATTAAGATAATCTCTATTAATGTAATTATTCCAAAATCTATTGCTCATTACTGCAATTTTTTGTTATCATCTTGTCAGTTTGGAGATGAGAAAGAGAAATAGGATGAGAGAGGGAGGGAGATGGGACCTTGAGGATTACTATGTTCAGCAGTACAGTATATTTACAACACAATATGCACATTTAAAATACTGCACATGAATATAAACTGAAACCCTGCCAGATGCAAACTTTTACACTGATATGCATTTAGAAGATTAAAGGAAAAAGGTGTAAGTTTTGAGATTGTTTAATGGACCAACAATTTGATCATCAGAGTACATACCTGTATGGAACATCCCTTAAAGTGACGTCACACCATTTTGAACTAATGTGACCTATCACATGGTACAGCAACCAATGTTATTTGTCTTCAATCCCATTGGCTGTAATACAATGTGATATAGCCATGTGGTTTTAAGGATGTGACGTACCTCCATTGGAGATGATGTCACATCCTTAAAAATAAATAGGTGGGCACATGATACAGCGTAAAATCGGATTGGAGCTGTACCACCTGACCATAAAATGTGACGTCACAGGCCATATGTAAGGCCTGTATGTCTCATTTTACCTCAAGAAGCTGATGAGAGAACATCCTGTTCTGGATTTACCATTGGGTTTTAGATTGACAGATGAAGAAAGAAGATTAAAGAAAAGAAGAAAATAATGACAGATGAAGAAAGAAGACGGTGATAGAAGATAAAATATTTATTTTTTTTACCTGGTGTTGGTCTTCAAGGTGGATGGCGTGGGATTGCACGTGATGACATCGCTGTACGAGAGCTTGCAGATACAATGGGATTCGTAGGGTGAAGATTTCTAATGGTAAGAAAAATATTGAATGTATTTGTCTTTTGTTTCATTGTATTTATTTATTTTTATGTTTTATGTTTGTGATTGCCCATTGACTGATAATGTATTAATGTGCCCCTTACAGATAAATATAGTGACAGCCAATGCATTTTTTGGCAAATGCTACCTAATGGGATATTATCCAACTAACACAGCGCTATGTAGCTAATGACGGAAAAAGCGATATCCCAGTGCTAACTGGCTGTAACGCTGGCTCACGATAGCCATAGGACAAGGACGATGCCAGGTATATATTGCAATGCAATATATACCTGGCAATTTTCTTCCCAATAAAAAAATAAAGATATAGCCAGCTTTGTCTCCAGCCTGACCTGCAAATGTGCTGGTGAACCGCGGAACACATGTGGAGTGATCACAGCCAAGTGCAGAGCAGGGGAGAATTGCCCATCAGGATTAATCGTAGGACTCCCGCTGCATTAATCCTACTGGGCTGCACAAGTCTGGAAGAGCAGCGCAGTGAGAGCAGACATAATTGGTCCCTCTCCCTGAACATCTCTAACAGGCGATCGCAATGTTTTTATTTTATTTTAATTACATAGTATTGAAGCAGGGGGTCTCCGAACTGAACCACATTAATTTCAGCCCGGGGGACCCCCTGCTTCCAGACTTATAGACCCCGGTATGGGGTTCTGGTATCTCTTGAAAGTTTAAATGTCCCGGTCACGTGATGGGTTATAATTACAGTTTTCCTGTGTAAATAACTACTCCCAGCTCCAAAAATAGCAATATAGAGACTCTGAGGCAATATCTGAGAGACTCAAATGAAAAAAATATATAAAGTATATAGAAAGTCCAATGTGGTTCTAAATCTGTAGCAATTCAGGTATGAAATCATAGGCAAAAAAACATCGCAAATAGTGTAGCTGGAAGGATACTGACTGGTAGGGAAAGATGGACAAAATAAGAGAATTGCCAGAGTTACTGGAGCCAGCCTTAAACCAGGCCCCTAGTGACTCAATTGGCATATGTTTCTCAGTCCTAACTTCTGCATCCCGTAATATCCAGAGGTATAAGTGTAGATACCTGAATCCTTGTTGGTGTAGCCTTTGCGATCCCGCGTGCTGAAGCCGTGGCAATAACCGGAGCCTCAGACCGTCCGGAAAAACTTCAGGCTGATGACGTGGAGGTGCCCGTCTCCTGTCGGCGTTCTCCCGTGATGCTTAGCGAGTAGCCGGAACCTGCGCTACGGAAGTGCGTCACTCCAATCGTGGAACAGTAGAATTCAAAAAACAAATTGGTAGAAAAGCAGGAACCAAAAAAGCACCGATCAACTCACCAGAGGTACAAAAAATTAAAAAGGTTTATTAAATCACATACTAAAAAACAAAAACATTCCTTGGAGGAATTGGAGGAATTGTTCTTTATGTTAGTCTGTTTTTTGTTTTTTAGTATGTGATTTAATAAACCTTTTTTATTTTTTGTACCTCTGGTGAGTTGATCAGTGCTTTTTTGTTCCTGCTGTTCTACCAATTTGTTTTTTGAATAGTATTAAAGTTTTCTGAATATAGCTCACAATGGAGGTGAATTAGCTATATTCAACAAACTTTTATTGATATCTGGAGTTGCACTGGAATTTCTTATTTTTGTCTTCTTCAACCTGGATCCTGGCTGTGCTCCTGCTTCTTGCTGAATCTTCTCTACTTACTGTCGAGGACTGCACACCCTGGAGAGACTGGACTGTTCTGATACAATACTGGCAGGTAATGGGCAACAGTCCTGATTACATTACCTTGTGCTGGTGTTCCATTATACATGCATCTATTCCCTGGGAAGAAATAATCAAGGGCCATTTATTGTGGTTTTCAGGTGGACACCATTAGGTTTCTATCTCCCCTGGGTTATTTTGTATATGGACTTATTCATTATGGACATTCATACAGCACCCTGGATATTTATGGAATTATTTTTCAATAAAGCATACATGTGATTGTGAGCACCATTTACCATTTATCTTTACATCTGTACATAAATTAACCACTTGGAAGCAATAGTAGCCCTGAATGTTAGCATGCATTAACCAAGGGGTTAATACAAACACCCTAACTACCCTACTTCCCATTTTATGTCACAGCAATACAACCACTAAAGTATGCAAGAAGTTAACCCACCTGTAACTCCCCTAGGCAGCCTAACCTCTTTCTCCAGGGGACATACCACTATAACCCACCAACTTCCCTAACAAAACAACATCCCCTACAATAATGGGTAATATCCCTGTTAGCCAAATGGGGTTAATAGAGTTAAACAAATATAATCACTGCGCTTCTCCATGTAAAGAGCATGCAGCTAGTGAAGGAAATGGCCATACAAATGTGCAAAACAGAAAGTGAATCCCTGCGCTTCTCCCATAGGGATAGCAATCAATGGGGAATATATATATATATGTATGGTGTAAATATCTATAAGAAAAAAGGAGACTTTTGGTATACATCCTTTGATCAAATAATGCCAAGCCTGCTAACCACGTCAAGGTAAGTCTCTTTAGCAGGTCCCTACGCTAAATGCATACTAGGGTTAATAGAGTTATTTGCCACTAAAATGCATTACACAAATTATTATTTTTTAAAACACATCACAGAAAAACTATCGATTTAGTCCATTAATTGTTACTGTGGCTAACTAGGCCCTCAATAGCCACATTGGCAATCAATGTAGACCATATACAAAACATGTACTACTTACCCCAGCCGTAATGAAGACTGTCCTCCTAATCCTCAGAGGCACCTGGAGATAAATCCAATAAAGGGCCAATGCACAACGATTAAAAAAAATTCCAAGCCTAATGGCCAATAAAATGTAAAAACCCTGAAAAATAATCCCAGCCCACTGGCACAAAAATAAACAAAACTGGAAGAGCAGGGAAAATAAATCCAATAACTAAATTTGGGACAATGGACACCAGGAAGTTACACTTAAAAAAGCCCTGCCCACTCGCCACTCACTGCCACCACAAGGCTTTACCAATGGGTAAAGTCCAATAGTATTCAAAACATGGCCCTCAACCCTCACCAAGCCAGGTCCCACACCAGCCCTGCTGTTTAGCAAGAATGGGCACCAGAAAGTCATGCTTAAATGAGCCCTGCCTGCTCCACACTCACAGTCACCTCACAGCTTTCCCGAACCATAGAGCCCAGTCTGGCAAGGTTAAAGTGCACTTACCCCCCAACAGCCACCAGACAAAGGCAACAACATGCTTCAAAATGCCCACCTCCAAAGAATAAACAGTCGTTAAAGTATTCTCTTTACTTTTCTGTCTCCTTTCTCTTTCAAGTACAAGCATCAAACAGTGTTACAGCATACAACAATATGACCTCATGACTTAACATATGGACGGGAGGGTGAGAACTTTCCTGGCAGGGTGCGGACTGTCTTTCCACCCCCTGCACAGGATTCAATGGGGGTTCTAAAATTCCAGTCCATTTTCTTATCACAGCTTTTAAACTCTAGTTCATGAACAAAACACATTTCAACATCCTTGTCATATTATCAGAAAGCAGTCTTTGAAAGTGCATTAAATGTTTCTCTGCTGGATTGTAACCTTTAACATTTCAATTGTGTGGTTTATTGTGGCAGAAAATCTAATTATGCATGGTTTAAAAACTTACATCACTCAATTAAACAAAGGCATTGTCCATGTAAAGAAATAACCGATAGGGAGACTTCATGAGATATTTGATTACAATCTTGACTTTTCAAGTTATATTTAAAATATATATATATATATATGCTAAGGCACAACATCTAAAACACAGTGTTATGCAGAAGGCAGTTATATTTGTACTGTTTGAGATTGTAATAGTGTAAGAACAAAATATATATTATTATATAGCACATTAGGATATTTGCTGTGTGTCATTATTATAGTACTATAGAAAAACAGTAATTCTGTTTATTATTTTGGCAGCTATTTTTAAATAGTAAAGGGAAAGAGAAATTCTGACATATAAGGAAAGGCTATATACAGTAAAGTATGATTGATATTTTTAAAGATGGGCAGGGTTTGAAATTCAACATTTGTTTGAATTTCCAAGTCAACCTACAGAACAAATTTTGGAGTTAAGCCAAAACCGAGAGACACATTCTTGTATTCCTTTTGTATTATGTTTCTTTGTTTTTTTTTAATAAACTGGAAGAACTCTTGGGTTCATAAATTAAAAACTTGCAAACTTAAGTGGAGCAGTTAAAATTTTGATAAAGCAAGAAACATTTTTAATGCTGATTTTAATTTTTTCCCCATGTGTTTTACAAAACTGAAACCAGTCGAATTCCATCAAAACCAAAATATCAGTAAAAGTACATACCATATTTATATACAGCACACCGTATATATACCTCTTTGATGGGTCCTACATAACCTAACTGGCACTCAAGAGGTTCATAGTCAAGGTCTATAGGTCTGTTATCCACCTTTGCCTAATAGGGCTGCATTCTTAGAGGGGTGGGGGCAGGTGACAGGGTGGGTAATGGGTGTGGCTGGTAAGGGAGGGTGATTAGGCCTCCCTAGGTGTGAGATTAGCAGTTATTAAGTAAACTGCATGCCAGCAGTTAGATAGGTGAACAACCCCAACGGAAAATCCCAAAAGGGAAAGAACCGGAGCACAACTTCTCACAAAGAAAAAGAAAAATTGGGATATAACAATCAAAAGGGTTTATTTATAAAAACATGGACAAAAAGGGTGGGTACTGGGTGTGGCTGGCAAGGGAGGGTCATTAGGCCTCCCTAGGTGTGAAATTAGTGGTTATTAAGTAAACTGCGTGCCAGCAGTAAGGCCAGGTGTTTTGAAATCTTGGTTTCCATAGTGGACATGAAGCCACGCTTTTATGATCACTATGTTAAAGAAGGAGTTTATTATTCATAGCCTTTATCTCAGATAATTAACAAATATGCTAATCTAGATATGTGAAATTAGTCACAATAGCTTAATGAACATAAGGGAAGTTCCCAGCACACAACAAAGAATACAAATGCAAATGAAAATAGGGGATATGCCAAAAAGAATTATGTTTTACTATACTTATGAATCGAATAAATATAGCAAACAATTGCATTAGACAATGATACAAGTGTAATAAACCATCCAGTGTAATCACAATTGGTGTGATGGCACAAAAAAGAGAAACTGAAAAACGGGGGAGGAAGATAAGGTAAGGGAAAACAAGGGGGGAGTGGGGGATGGGGGAAACCAAGGGGGGAATAGGGGGTAAGGGGGGCAACATTTCGGGGCTCCTAGCCCCTTTTTCTGGCCCGTTCCCAAAGATCCAAATGATCCCGGTAATTCCTTTACCCCTGTGAAACAGGGACTCTCTGGGTAAAAACAGTAGCAAGGCTGAAATAATACTGCAGGCAGCAAAAATGTGCAAAGAACAGAGAACTTCCAATTGGGTTTACTCCTACCCACAGCGGCATGGTTTTCAAACAGAAGCGACCCCCCCAGCCATAGGCAGGGGTTTTTCATGATCAGGGGGGGGCGGTCTTCCCCCCGTTGGCCCGCCCCCACATCGCCCTCCCTGATTCAGGGGAGGAGCAAACGGGGGCCTCCTTTTAAGGCCAAGCTAATACCACTAACAGCAAAGCAGAAATACAGTCCTTAGTAGCACAATGAACTCTTTAGAATTAAGTCAGCACAGAGTCAAGTTACGAATCACGAAAATCAAACCAGCAGATGTTTGAGGATATCCAGGATGTCGATATAGGTTTGAATGGGACTGCCAGGGACCCCCGCTGGGTTAATCCGATGGGCCATTAGTCTGTCTGCAGAAATGTCACAGAAATGTTGCAGTATTACTGGGAGATTGCCCCAGATTTTCCAAGGCAAGTGTTTCGATACTTGTCGCTGCATCTGTACTTTGTTCCAGTGGCTCCTTTTTGTATGAATGGAGCCAGTATGCAACTCACTTTAAAACTCCTGCTCAGGATGCTCGCGAGTTTAGAATAATTGGCGCTACATTTTGTATGTCATCGGTCTGTGTTACTAGAGTATATTTGGAAACTACATTGTGATTTCCCGTTTCTTGATAATGTTGGCAATATTTTCTCTGTGTTTCTGTGGGTCAAAATCATATTGTGCCACATTTACATTTTCTTTATAAATATATTAATCTTTATCCTAGAGAAATTACTGGGGAAAAAAAAAGACATGACAAAAACTTTCCATGCATTCATTTCATAACTATTCAGAATTCTTTTTAACAGAAATCATTTTCAATATGAAATCAATTATTCACACCTTAATGCATTTTTACTCCTCAGAATGCTTTCAGAGGACCCAAACCCATTGGAATTTCATGCTGTACGTTCTATTTTCATGTTTTTCTTCTCCATGGCCTTTACTTTGCAGTTGTATTTTGGTACCATTTTAGGCCTCCTATACAGTAACACAGTTATTTTCACCTTGAACTGGCTGTCATTTGTCATGTGTTTGGAAGCAAAATTGCATTAAAGAAACAATATTAATAACATTTAATAAAAAATAGATGCCCATGTGAGCAAAAAATCAAAGTGCCAGAGCAAGCACAGAGGAATAATGTCTCACCTGTGATATGAACATTTGAATGCTAATGCTCTCTATTTGAAAATAATATTTATTTGGAAATCGGAATCTGTGACTACTATGGTTACAATTTTTGTGGAATTGTCAGTGGAAACAATTGATTATATTTATTATAAATCAAGGATAGTTTTGTGTTCAATGACATGCCTTTGTCTGCAAAACAGATACAGTACATGTTTTTAAACATATAATGTATAATTTTGAGTGGTTCATATTTATTTCTAATTCAGCACTTTTAATATACTGTAGTACACATATATTTACAAGTGATTTACAGTATTGTAGAGTGAAAAGTGAGGGTCTAAAGCAGGGGTGTGCAAACTGGGGGGCACGCTGCACAGGAGGGTGGGAAATTTTCTGGGGGGTCGCGGCGCTTACAGAGGCAGCTGATGCCAGAGGAAAGGTAAGGGACTGGGGAGTGGGCACGAGCATGGGGGGAGAGCAGGCAGGGGGGCGCAAAGCAAAAAAGTGTTTGCACCCCTGGCCTTCAGTACAGTAGCTATATTAGTATAGTTTTAGTCCAGGTTTCATTTGCTTGGTACTTAGTATTATATTACAAGTTTGAGGGTGAGAAAGATTGCAACATTGCTTCAGATCACAACATGATTATCTGCACAATACAGTTTTAAATCTGGTAAATTGAAATACAGTACATGGATTCTTTGTTAAAATGTATTCTGTATGCATGTTCTTTATTTGTCACATGTATTTGCTGTTGTTAAATAGTTGTTAATAATTATATAAAATGCAAATATAACAAGCATTTTATAAATGACATTATTATTAATTATCAACTTAAGAAAAGTATTTGCTCAAGTGTACAACTCTCTCTGCACTCAAATTATTTCTTAAAGGCAGATTTGCCAGGAGACACGGTACTGTATTTACTTCAAGGTATCCATAAATCAGTTACATTAAATTACAATAAGTGTATTGCTGGTAATGAAGCAGTGAAGGCTTTTATTGTGTCTATGTTCTTTTTCCACTAAATTTCACTTATATTTATTATTATTTTTTTATATGTATTTTTTTTTTATTTATATGTATTGTTGTTAGGGGGTATACAGTATATGTATTGTTTATTTTTATATTTATATGTGTTTTTTATATATGTATTGTTTTTTTTAAATATGTATTTGTTTTTTTATATGTATTGGGGTTCTATATTTATTTGGCAAGATTTTATATGTATTTGGGTTTTTTTATATTTTTTTGGGGTGTTTTGTATGTATTTGGGTTGGTTTTATATGTTTTTTTATATATGTATTGGGTTTTTTATATATTTTTTCTTTTTATATATATATATATATTTTTTTTTATATGTATTGGGTTTCGTATACAGTATGTATTGGGCTTTTCCATATGTATTGAGGGGAGTTATATGTATGGGGGGTTTATATGTATTGTTTTTATATGTATGGGGGGGTATTTGTATTGGGGGGTTGTGTTGGGGGTTTGTATGTATTTGGGGGGTGCAGGATTTGTATATATTTGGGGGTGGGGATTTTTTGTATTTATTTCTGGGTGGGTTTTTTGGTATATTTTTTATGGGGGGTTTGTGTGAGGGGGGAGGCAATTACTGTGAGGAGGGGGATTCAGTGAGAGTGTGATAATTGAAAGAGGGGTGCGAGTGAGAGGAGAGAGGGGGTGAGTGAGGAAAAGAGCGATTAAGAGTGAAACGCAGGGCAGGGAAATACAAGTGGTGCAGGGATTGAGTAACAATGAGGTAATTGATGGAGGGGGGAGATTGAGAGGTGAGATGGAGGGGAGAGAAATACATTAGAAGAGGGAGGGAAATAGAGGGGGCTCGCGAGATGTAAAATGGTGGGGCTCGCAACATTGCCTATGGGTGGGGTGGCCCATTGAGGACTCTAGTCCCGGGCCCCAAGAAATCTGTCTGCAGCCCTGTAACCAGTACACACAGTGCTGTAAATTCAGCTGCCACCAAACAGCTGAGAATACTGTAGGAAATCATCTTTACTTCACCAGCTGGGCTGAGTTTCCTCCTCAACGTAATGACGTCAGTGACGCCACCCAGCGCGTTTTTTCCCTGATAAGTGACTTCATCAGGGAGCCTTTAGTGCTCTTATGGAACCTTAAATAGTCTCTGAGTGCAAGCAGGACAGGTAATAAAAATGCAATATGCATAAAGCCGGAGATCAAAAGAATAATCTATACTTTTCCCACTTCCCACACATACACATACACATATATATGTGTGTATGTGTATGTGTATGTGTAGGAAGTGGGAAAAGTATAGATTATTCTTTTGTATATATGTATATATATATATATATATATATATATATATATATATATATATATATATATATATATATATACCCAGTATAGAAGAATCTGGAGCACTCGCAAATTCAAAAAATACAATTTAATGAAGTAACACAGGCATCAGGGGGTTATCACAGAAAAAAGAAGCAACGTTTCGGACCTGATGGCCCTTACTCAAGCTCTCAAAAAAGGGCCATCGGGTCTGAAACGTTGCTTCTTTTTTCTGTGATTACCCCCTGATGCCTGTGGTACTTCATTAAATTGTATTTTTTGAATTTGTGAGTGCTCCAGATTCTTCTATACTGGGTATTTATCTATTGTTGTTGCTGGATGGTGATCCTGGCTGCACTGTGAGCACCACGACTGATCAGATAAGTTTGTTCCTTTTACTTTTTTCCCTTTGAGTGCCCTGAACATTTCTGTTAAATAATATTTTGGCCCCCATTTTTATATAATATATTTTTATATTTAGGTTACGGAGGAAGAAAAGGAAAGTTGCTTTCAAATAATTACAAAAGTAAAAATATAGGAAATAGATCCAAAATGGGTAGCAAGTATGTAGACATTCAATAGTATTTAGAATTCAATAATTCCCCCCCCCACCCCCTCCCAAACTGGAACAACCTGATGGAGACTCTCACAGCCAGCATCAGTTTAACTCTTTCAAAACTAAATCTCTCACATTTTAATCTGGTCTGTAACTGTTACTTACGCCTATAATATATATTATCTCTAACTGTGCATGCAATGTCATGTATATAATGTGTACCCTGTTCACTTATGTAGCTATGTATTTGTAACCAGGACATACTTGAAAATGAGAGGTAACTCTCAATGTTTTACTTCCCGGTAAAACATTTTATAAATAAATACATTTTATAAATAAATAATGTGGAACAGTCCATAATAGCGGATAGATAAAATTCTTTGAACTTTAAGCCCAGTGTTGTGTGGTATATTGTAGATAAGGCACCTCGCTTGATAATCATAGAGCAAATATAGGGAGAGGATGATGTCTAACCTGTGCTGTTCGGGGAAAAGTTCTGCATCAACGGAGGCCCTGCAGGTCACAAACAGGTGTCTACCCGTAGCTCTGTGCCAAGAGGATGATTCGCCATTAACCACACTGGCTAGTGATTTCAAATAATTAGATTACAAAGCATTTTTATTCATGGCTACTCTTTCTAAAAAAAAAAAAACCAGAATACAAATAATTTCGATATGGTTTGCAGATTTGTCTCTGTAAGTGTTAAATAACTTAATTCCCAAAATAACTGCAAAAGATTCAGACTGCATGTGTTTTTCACACGTCTTCTACTCATAAAAACATAACATCCAAAATAACGAATATCCAATTATTCACAAATCAAATTTACTCTTCCAGTGGCAAAGACTCTAATGCACAATTAGGATGCTTTATTTGTAAGATTGAAATTTTAGTTTGACATTCTAATATTCATACAGAATTGATGCACTGAAACTAAAGTTGGTTGCCAAGTGTCATATTAAGAACATGTTCTATACAGCTTTTTAAAATTGTTACAGAGCAGGATTTAGAGAACAAGGAAAGATAGCTTTACTTTATTTCTTTATGTTGCTTTGCAAAAAATAATAATAATAATATTCTTACTTAAAATTAGTCATAAATCATACTGTATATGTGCTTTAAAAAATTATATATTTATTTTCTACACAGAATTACTTTGGAGATAGTTCTTAACCAGAACTTCAGTGCAATTGGTTTTAAATTTATGTAATGTCAAGTACCCATAATTGTGTGAGGCCTTCAATCTTCTTTAAGTGAAGAAGATCATAATGCAGAAACATATTATTAATATGCTGCTGTGAATAGCTAGCATTTGTAGGAAACTAGCCTGATATATAATTTTAACATATACATAGTTAAGGCACCATACCAAGATAATGAATACAAAGCTCAAGATGAAAGAAACTTGAAATGAACTTTAGGAAAAACTTTGTCAGGCATGTAAATATAAGGGAAATACCTCACTTATTCACCAACTGTAAGAATTCAGAAAGTTTCAGTAATTGCCATATTTTCAGTATTTATTATTATTTATTATTATTTTGAAAACTTTTTATTCTTTAGGTATTCATAAAAGTAGCAACACGGTTTTCTCTGCTTGCAGGGATACTGGCGCCACTACAGAGGTAAGTATCTCTGGAATTAGGGGGTCCCCGGAGCTGAAATTAACATGGTTCGGCTCTGGAGAGCCACTGCTTCAATCCTGTAATACAAAATATATATATTTTTTTTTAAAGTTAACCTGTATTGCAGCTTTAACACGCAGCCAATACAGCACTATATAAAGCTTAGCATGATACTGACTCACTTGTGTCCGTCAGTAATTAAGATCAGTTTAAGCTAATTTAATGCAATTGGACAGTTTCTAAGCAAATTGTGATACCAAAATGAAATGGTAGTACTTTATATTTGTGGTGTGAATGTTTGTACGTCTGTAGAGTACAGCAACGAAGATCTGAAATAATGTATAAAACTACAAGCTCTAGTGAGAAATTAGAGTCACTCCAACTCTAATCTTGTATAAGATAGATAGAAATGTAAACAAACAGAAAACTGTGAACATCGAACAATATAATGTATGTAAATATAGAAAAAAAGTCTTTACCTTACATTTGACCGATTGTCAAACGAAAGCAACATGGCTACAAAAAGGAAATGTAGCCACAAAAGTTGATGTGATATTGAATTCAATAAAAATGAACTAGGATGAAATGGTTGGTAGATTATTATGATATGGTTGGTGTAGCCCAGCGCTGCTCAACTCCAGTCCTCAAGCCCCCCCAACAGGTCAGGTTTTCAGAATATCCAAAGGTTCAGCACAGGTGGCTCAATCAGAGGCTCAGTCTTTGACTGAGCCTCTGATTGAGCCAACTGTGCTGAAGCACGGACTGATTGAACTACCTGTGCTGGAGCAGGGATATTCTGAAAACCTGACCTGTTGAGGGGGCTTGAGGACTGGAGTTGAGCACCCCTGGGCTATAACCAATCATATCATACTAATCTACAAGCCATTTCATCATAGTTCTTTTTTTATTGAATTCAATATCACATTAATTTATAATAATCCATACGTCAGAACATCCCCTCTGTTTCTTCTTCCAATCCTACGCCTCTTCCTAACTCTCCTCCTGCCTTCCTTGACTCTTTTTCCACTGTCTCAGAGGAGGATGTGTCGCTGTTGATCGCCACTTCTCCCTCTACCATTTTCCCTCTTGACCCCATTCCCTCCCATCTCCTAAAACCTCTTGCTCCTACTATAATCCCTACGCTCACACACATTTTTAACTCCTCCCTCTGCTCTGGAACCTTTCCATCCTCCTTCAAACATGCAACAGTCATACCATTACTCAAAAACAGCAAGCTTGACCCTACCTGTCTTTCTAACTATCGACCTGTCTCCCTCCTGCCTTTTGCCTCTAAACTCCTTGAACGTCTTGTATTCTCTCGCTTGCTCCATTTTCTCAACACCTATTCTCTCCTAGACCCTCTACAATCTGGCTTCCGCACTGCTCACTCCACGGAAACAGCCCTCACGAAAATAACTGACGACCTCCATGCTGCCAAAGACAGAGGTCATTACACTCTGCTCATATTACTCGACCTCTCTGCAGCATTTGACACCGTGGACCACCCTCTTCTCCTTCACATTCTCCATACTCTTGGTATTCGGAACAAAGCTCTATCCTGGATCTCATCCTACCTCTCCCATCGTATTTTCAGTGTCTCTTCTGCTAACACCTCCTCCGCCTCTATTGATCTCTCTGTGGGGGTACCCCAGGGCTCTGTCCTGGGACCTCTTTTCTTTTCTCTGTACACACTCTCTCTAGGTGACCTAATAACATCTTTTGGGTTTAAATATCACCTCTATGCTGACGACACACAAATATACTTTTCAACACCTGACCTTACACCTGCTATACAGACCAAAGTTTCTGAATGTCTCTCTGCTATATCATCCTGGATGGTCCTCCGTCGCCTTAAACTCAACATGGCTAAAACAGAGCTCCTCATACTTCCTCCCAAACCTGGCCCTACTACCTCCTTCCACATTACTGTTGGAACTACGATCATCCACCCAGTAGCCCAAGCACGCTGCCTAGGGGTCACATTCGACTCCTCTCTCACATTCGCCCCTCACATTCAAAACATTTCTAAAACTTGTCGCTTTTTCCTCCGCAATATAACAAAGATACGCCCTTTCCTCTGTTGCTCGACTGCTAAAACTCTGACTCAGGCCCTCATTCTCTCCCGTCTTGATTACTGTAACCTCCTGCTCTCCGGCCTTCCTGCCTCTCACCTGTCTCCCTTACAATTAAACCTTTTTCACTGACTGCCCCACACCTCTGGAATGCCCTACCCCTCAGTACCCGACAAGCACCCTCTATATCCACCTTTAAGACCCACCTTAAGACACACTTGCTTAAAGAAGCATATGAATAGCACTGTGAATATTCTGAACACATGATACAAAAAGCTTGGCCCCCTGCAGACACACTTACTGTACCAGAACTCCCTCCTACTGTCTCTGTACGTTCTCCCTACCTACCAATAAAATTGTAAGCCCCTTCGTGGCAGGGACTCCTCTTCCTTAATGTTATGTTTGTCTTAAGCACTTATTCCCATGATCTGTTATTTATATTATCTGTTATTTATTTGATTACCACATGTATTACTGCAGTGAAGCGCTATGTACATTAATGGCACTATATAAATAAAGACATACAATACAATACAATAATAATCTGTTTGATCAAATAATATGGTTCCATACCCTCTATGCCCATCTACAACGCTGCCCTGTGAGCTTCACTATGCTACAGATCCAGGAAGCCTAAATGCTTCATAGACATGGTTGACTTTATGACAGGAACATGATGTTGGTCATATTTAGTTTATTTGAAATAACATGATCACAGATTTCCCATACCTCCTTCACCCACCCCCCAAAAAGGAACCGGGAAAAAAGGAGACAATTCATGCTAAAATAATAGTAGTCACTTACCGAGCAGCACTAATAGGTTTACTTTAAACATATACAGTACACTCACAGATACTAGGTGCTTAGTAAAATAGTTTTTTTTTTTAATCAATAAAGCTCTATTCAGAGAGACCCACAGTATGGATTCTAATCTTGTTTGGCCTGATACCAGAACCTCTTCCCTCACAAGGTGGCTTAGGCTTGTCAATATAGGTCTTAGGGAAATCCTTCTAAGAAATGTGCGGTGTCAGTCATTAAATAAACTTTCCATATTCCATTAGCATATCTCCAAGCTATCTAAGGTGTGCTCCTTTTTTGAGCACTGGTGTCTCTCCATAGAGAGGGAGGTTTGAGGAAATATATTTAGTGCTTGGGAGTCTACTAAAATACTGGAGTTCTCATTCTCTCTTTTTTATAGTGAAGTCTGATCACAAGTTATTTGTATTGAAAAAGAGACACAAAAAAACGATGTTTCGGTCCCCCAGTGGGACCTTTCTCAAGGTGGTGCCATATCTATATTCACATATATGCACACACACACGCACACAGTTAAGTTATGGGCGGTAAAAAAAAGTGACAAAAACCCTCCACAGTAAAGCATATAGCAAATGGAAATATTACTGTATACTCATTTGCATGTCTTAGACAGGTCTGCAACCCTGCCTTTCACCATTATCACCCAGCACTTCCACTGCAGCAAGTGATTCTGGGAAATGACATGCAAATGAGCACACAGTGCCACCTTTTGCTTCCAAACCATTTAACATGGTCCCCTATAAGCTTAAGCTTGCTGCATTTCACAGCTTTGAGCAAAGCCTGGGTTAAGATGCATAGCCAATAAACCCACCCACATGAGAAGAAAACACATATATAAATTAACTAAATAATTTGTCATAAGGAATCAGCATTGGGGCTTCTTTGTTTACGGTTATATAGATATTTACATTAAAATCAGACATGCATTTTTCATGCTGGTGACTGAAAAAAATGGTCTTTTAATACATAAGTCCAAAAGGTGAGAGAATTGTGTTAGAAAATAAATACAGGTACTGTACAGTATGTAACAATGGTTTGTTGATGTTGTGGACATTGTCGTTGGGCAGCTATATATTTGACACCCTTAAAATCATTGATCAAGAATCTAGAATTAAGAAACATAAATAATTTCCACAATTTAGAGCATAGGTTAAAATTGCATGGCTTGCACTGTTTGGCAGAACAATGCTCAAAAGTCTGACAAACAGCAATGGCAATGCAAAAAATAAAATAATTTTACATTGATTTTATCCATTTGCTTATGCATTTTAGTTGCAGAAAATATTTACAACTTGTGAAATAGCTTGCATTTCTTAGCGGATAACTACCATGATAAATCAAGGTAACACAGTAAATGAAATCAGACACATTATCAGAACAGATCAAAGGCACAATAAGTAATCTGGCCTATAACCACAGGCATATGATGCTACTGTACTTAAATCAGATCTAAAGCTTAAAGCAGCATTATCTTCAAAATCCTTTTTTTTTATTTTTATTTTTTAAATAAATCAGTTATGTAGATAATACTTACTGCGTTTGTTCCCACTCTGTATGCTTTTTTTATGATGTTTTTAATGTATTACGCTTCCTTGGGTTGTTATACTGTAGCAACCATAGAAACACCCTCTTTTGAAATAGGCGGTCATATTGGGTGCCCTGGGAAGCAGGATCTTTGCTGATAGATCACCGGAGAACGAATCAATCAGCAACGTACAGTAGATAATTGCATTGCCGCAAAGATATAGAACTGCTGCATTTATTCAAACAAAAACAGCAACAAAAACAGGCAAGAGGTTGGGCAAGAGGTTGTGGTCAGGATGTGAATATGTGAATATGAAGTATACAGCAACAGTGTCAAATGGTGTTTTTTTCTTTTAAGTCGTAAAACTGTTATGTTGTTCTTAATACAGGGAATTTAGCACATCAAGCCCTACTTTTTAATTATGAGTTAGATTTCCTCTAAGGGTGTGTCCATGCTGGAACACGTGAAATCTGAATTTCCACTCGAGACCCTTTGGAAAAGATTATAACAATGTTAGTCGATCACATAAGTGAAAAAAAGAGAGTGATCTGCGCTCATATAATCGTGATATTGTGCTCAATATGTGCATAAAGTGAATAAATAAACAAATTGAAAACCTGTTATATATATAGAGAGATTATGCTGCTGTGCTCGTGGTATGGCTCCACAAACCGAACTAGTGCAAAAACAAAAAGAGAAAAAGCGCAAAAAACCTCATGGTGTAGTAAATAAACAATATGTATTAATAATCAGGTGAGTATCGCACGTACATCAAATAACTGTAAAATAGGCAAGACATGTTAGGGACATGTTATCACTCTGTGCTCTGCAATCGTGGATGAATAATGTGGGTCACTAGGATCAGCTCTCCTCCCGCAGGTTCCGTGAGATCAGTGCAAACCTCTGCTCGATCAAACCGAGACCTCTGGTAACAGGATGCAGGCGCGGTGAACGCCGCCACGAAAGGGGAGACCTCTCCGTCTATTTTCACCGCCACGAAGGGGGAGACCTCTCCGTCGGTTCCTCTGTATCTAGTCACGAGACGCACGCCAGTGACGTCATCAAGCAGCGCCAGCCAAAGACGCGGGTCTCATCTATATGGGTCACCGTTATCCAGAAATGGCAGGAGAATGTCCCGAACCACAAAGTGGAGATAAAAGAGGCAAATGGCAATAAAAACCTCTATAGACCTCAATGGGTATAATAGGAATGCGCCCTCATTCAGTCCAACGTGTTTCGTGTGTAAAACACACTTCGTCAGGGGATCAGCGTACGTCACTGGGTGCGTCTCGTGACCAGATACTGTTGCACCCATTGTATAGTGTAAATTACATTTTGGGATACATTTTGCCACAGCAGATTTGTGTGTTAAGTGCATTGTTTTCTTAATAAACAGAGACCAAAGGCCCGTGCGTACATCTCTTAATACTACATTTAGTGGTGGCAGCGGATATATATATATATATCTGTATATATATATATATATGCAAATATAACTGTATGCTCATCTGCATGTCTTAGGCAGGTCTGCAACCCCGCCTTTCCCCATTATCACCCAGCATACAGCACTTCCACTGCAGCAAGGGATTCTGGGAAATGACATGCAAATGAGCACACAGTGTCACGTTTTGCCTCAATAACCATTTTTAACATGGTTCCCTATAGGCTTAAGCTTGCTGCATGGTCACAGCTTTGAGCACAGCCAGGGTTAAGGTGCATACCCAGAAAACCACCCACAGACAGCCGTTTCGACCTTGATGGGTCTCATCAGTGTGGGGTTGATTTTACTGGGAATGCAAGAGAGGCTATGGGATAGGCTAAACCATAATACTGAGTTAAGTTATGGTGAGTAAAAAAAGTGACAAAAACCCTCCACAGGAAAGCAAATATGCAAATATAACTGTATGCTCATCTGCATGTCTTAGGCAGGTCTGCAACCCCGCCTTTCCCCATTATCACCCAGCATACAGCACTTCCACTGCAGCAAGGGATTCTGGGAATATATATATTCATGTAGAGGTATCAGTACCGTGTTAGCCCCGAGCTTCAATAATCAAAAAATAAATAGATGATACCGTTCTGTGGCTAACGAAATGCTTTTATTTGTGCGAGCTTTCGAGATACACTGATCTCTTCAGTGTATCTCGAAAGCTCGCACAAATAAAAGCATTTCGTTAGCCACAGAACGGTATCATCTATTTATTTTTTGATTATATATATATATATTAACAGAGTACATTTGAAGGAGAAATTTGAGTCAGCCAGTTGGTTGTGTTTATTAAACCTGGTTGTTTATACAAGTCAACATGAAGAAGAAAAATAATACAAATGCAAGATCCCTAAATGTGTTGCACTTTGGTTCGCAGAGATAATCTGCCTGTAATGACTCCATCAGAGAAAGTAAATTAAATAATGTATGAAATGAAAGTATTTTAAGTAAATCTGTCATATATAGAATGTTGCCAGTCTTTTGGCTCACAACTTAAGTTGTCTTTCATTTTAATCTGGTCTGTAACTGTTACATACGCCTATAACATTATCACTTACTGTGCATGCAATAGCTTGTACAGTATATAATATAATGTATAACCTTGCTCACTTAATGAAACTATGTATTTGTAGCCATAACTCTGTGCCCAGGACATACTTGAGAATGAGAGGTAATTCTCAATGTATTACTTCCTGGTCAAACATTTTATAAACAAATACGTTACATTTTACTTCCCAAGTACCACTAATGAGTACAAGAACATGCCCCATTTCTCAGATCCTAAAGCCGCATGTTTACTCTTACAAGCCAAACTCCTTACAGCAATCACAATGTTACTAGTAACTTACACTCTAGTCATCATCAATCTATTTTTTACACAATCATAGTAATTTTCAAATGTTTAAAATAATAATAAGCATGGTTCACAGAAAATTATGACTTTCAGGAATCAAATGATGTAGCCATTAAAGTTGTGAATGTGATGAGGGCAGAGAAAGAAAGCTTGTCATAATTATATTGTTACAGTTGGCCCTTTAATTATTATATAAGATTCTGGTAGTGGAAGTATGCGTTCATAAATGTTTTTTGCTGAAAACTCATTTTTCTTCCTTCTGCTTCTCAATCCATAACCCCAAATTACGTTTCTGGATCTTAAACCTTTTCATGGTCCTCAATGCTATGTATTATAAACCAGTAATCAACCATATGGTTGGGGTTTTAATTATTACTTACCAAATGCTATAGGGGTGAAGTTAAAAGGTGGAGGAAGGCTGCCTAACCTGTATCTACTGTATGTTCCTCAAAAACATGTGTTCAGGCACTGTATGAGATAATGTCACTAAGGCACTGTCTTCTGGAATAATTTTAAGACATAATACCAGCGTCATATGTGAACAGGTTTCTTCATCTCCATATGATCCAGCTACAGTACCTGAATATAGGTTGCAAGCTCCCCATGACCAGTATTCATTGTACTTTATTTAAATATAATGCAGTGCTACAGTATGTAACACTACTATTCATTGCACACAATTTATTGTTACATTTCATATAACTGTCAACCACCCCAGTCCACTGCTCAGGTAAATTATTAATTATTACATTATTCATTGTGAAGATATTTTTCTGACATGTTTCAATAGTTCTTGCAGCTAACTTCTATTTTTTTGCAGGAGAAACAGATATCAGATATTATACATAGAAAACCCCCAAAGAATGCCTTTCGAGGTACATTTAAAAGGATCCTGTTTATTCTAGTATCAGGAATGCCGTATTTAAATTCCCCCCACTGGCAAATAAACAGATGCCCTTATCTCTATATGCCCTCAGTCCTATAAAGCCTATAAAACTCAGGCCTGGTATGGTTTCACAAGCCATCAATACAGTTCTTGTATTTTTAAGATGATTTGTAAGTAACATTAACCTCTCATGTGCCAGATTGATTAAAATACTTAATAATTTCTGCTATATTCATTTCACATCCATAACGTCATTTTACCATGAAAATAATGAAATATCTGTGCTAGTGAAAAATTAACTAAAGTAAATATCGGTAATAACATTCTTCAGAAACAGTTCTCCAAATGTATTACATTCAATATATTCTTGTATTTTTTTTTTCTATTTTAGTTTGTTTATTATTGTACTTTTAATGTACAGTATGCCCCATGGCTTTGATGATTATGTTAGTGGCAAGCAAAACACACACAGAATAGGTGAGATTTCATTTTCTAAGTCGCATAGGAAACTAGAACAAAGAACATTAATAAATAAATTGTGTGGTTACAATGTAAACATTTGAGGGATAATTATATTTAGCAGGGTTCTCTGCTGCTGCATAATATACAGCAACAGTTTTATTCAAAAACACATGTATCTCTTTGTTTTCTATGATAAATCTGGTGTAGTTTTGTGCTACAGTTTATTGCCAGTGGAGATTAACGGGAAGTCCTTCATTTTAGTTTACAACAAAGAAATTCACACAATGCGATGTACAAACTGTATATGACTTGTTTGAAATATCCTCACAGAACAAATATGATCACATTGATCTACATGGGGATTCATTTGCCTGGCTCAAGGTACGATAATAATTTCCTTCAAGTAAAATGAAATAATTTTCCACTTCCAATAAATTTTATATAGCCATGTAATTTTATTCTTTAGACATCTGTAGAGCCCAATTGAAATGAGCCACAGGCCAGCGCTCGCTATAAATTGTGATATCTTTCTTTTTCTCAACAGCAGCTCTACACATAAATTATTAATTCTTATATATAGTAAAGTATCTAATGACTTGCATCAGGGAAACAAGATTTTGAAGGAGAACAATTTCATTTTGACATGTTTAATAAAATTATTTATAGTCCTGATATCCATTGAAATCAGTGATTTGATACCTTTGATAATATTTATAGCAATATTCAGAACATTTATATTGCTATAAATGTATTTTATATTGATTGGTAGAGACTACTATTTCCCGATAATACTAAATAAAATAACCAAGAACATTTAATCAGTTTGCAAACCAGGCTCAGGAAGGATTGTTTGGAAGCAGAACTAACCTATTTAGTAACAATCCCTAATTTCCATTTACTCTAAGCTTTGACCCCAAACAAAAAACTTGCATTAAGATAAAACATATCAGTTTGTAGGAGAATTTGCACTGAGAAAATATGTAAATCATAATTTTTTCTCTCCAAATTAGGTATAGTATGCACAGGCTATTCAATAAATTCAGCAAAGGGATTATTACTGAGTGAACTAAGATATTTATCTCAAAATGTCTTCACCTCCCTTGCTGTGGCAAATTGACCTTGATGCTGGAAAGATCAGTGAATGTCCACCTTTTAAGAACTACAGAACAATTTGAAAATGTATTGTGTGTATGTGGAACTCCAGACACCATATTCTATGCACATAAAATACTATTGCAGTAGTAGGGCTTTGTATAATGTATATAATAAACAAATTGTCTTGATAAAAGCCTATGTATGGCCTTAAACATCTGCATTTTTGTTATTTGCTAGTTAAGTTCATCGTTTTTTTTTTTTTACTATGCTTTACTAAAGTAACATTAAATCATTTATTAACGTTTTTGAATGGTGGAAAGAAAAACATGAAAAAATATAAAATGTCCCCCATTTCCAAATTTTCCTCTGGAGAACCCCACTAACAAAAACACAACTGAAATTACAATGAAAGACCATCACGTAAAAGAACAATGGAATAATCATAGCTTTCTCACAATAGCTTTCTACAAAACCCTGCAAGTTTTGTTTATCCCCCATGGTGAATGTGCATAGGGAAAATAGCTCTTAGCCTAGTAATACTCATAACTGATATTTTTTAGAAAACGTTCTCCTGGGAATTTATAAGTTTCTGGAGTTGTTGATCATTATTTCATGCATTTGTTCCAATCCTGGCAAAATGTTACTGAGAGTTTTAGAAAAGTATTTAAAATTTTTATTGAAACAGGGGGAAAAAATAATCTAAATTCATCAGTACAAATCGAAGCAATTGATTTTGGCAAACATGAAGCGATGTTACCAGATTTGATTGTATCTGACCAATCAGACAGGAGCGGGCCCGCCGGCAAAAAAATTTCAGGACCACATTAAAAATAAACATATTCTGTACATTAATCATGAAATATATTACACACATACTTTATAAATAACAGTATAAATATAGATTAAATATAAAATATAGAGTACTCATGTACTCACTATTTTTTTGTGTAATTTTTTTATTTTCAATCATCATCATCATCATCATCATCATCATCATCATCATCATCATCATCATCATCATCTCATCTCCCCCAGTCCCCATCATCATCATATCATCTCCCCCAGTCCCTCTCATCATCATATTATCTCCCCCAGTCCCCCTCATCATCTCCCCCAGTCCCCATCATCATCATCATCATCATCATCATCATCATCATCATCATCATCATCATCAGCATCATCAGCATCATCATCATCATCATCATATCTAGTTGTAGCAGAATCACTTTAGTCAGAGCAGAACCGCAAGCGCGCTCTAGCAGCAGACACCGTAAATTCCGGGTCACACAGCTAGAGTGCGCTCCTCCTCTGCAGTCCTCCTCTGACTCAAGGAATTATGCTACTCCAGGCTAATTCATTAATACCTCCTGGGGCCCGTTGCCACCATGACCGCAGCATACCATCTCACCCTGCCTGTCCCTATGGCGGGATGGGGGGAGAGTGGGCAAGGGAGATCAGGCTCTTGGAGGGGGGGAGTGGAAGAGCAGGCCCCCCCAACAGTGTGGCCCCCCAGGCTTTGCCTGGGCTATAGCTATGTCCCTGTGACCAATAGTGCTTTGTGGCTGGTATAGAATAATTGAAGATATACAGTATGTTGTATGGCAAGTATGTGAAGTACTGTAAATTAGTTTAATATAACACTGTTCTTTAGTAGACTTGGCAGATTGTGTGGACTTTTTGTTGCTAGTAAGAGCTCAGAGAATATGAAGTACAGTATTCACTTGGACATTTGGACAACATAAACCATTATCAGTGGATAGTAAAAAAAACAAAAAAAAAACACTTGTGGTGTATTTGCACGTGTCAGACAAGTCTGCAACCCTGCCATCCCCCATTACTCCTTAGAAAACAGTGCTGCCACTGCAGCCAGGGATTCTGGGTAATGACATGCAAATGAGCACAGTGTGTCACTCTTTACTTCTCATCCATTTTAGCATGGACCCCCCTGTAAGCTTGCAGTATTACACAGCTTTTCAGCACAGCTTGGGTTAAAGAAGTGCATAGCCAGTATCAATGCTGTATTCAATATGAACTCCTTCCGTGTACATCTGCATCGCCCCAAAGGTGGATAGCCTTTGGCACAGTCAAAAGGCAGCTAAAGGGTGTTTGGTGATGTTAAAGCTTCTCTATTTCAATATGAAACTCACAAGCCCTATAATCCCCTTTACCAAATTTTCCAACTCTATCTGTGCATGAAATGTCTGTGAATTGACTGTATAACCTCTGTTCTTTTAATGTAATTGCATATTGTTGTAGGACATACTGAAAACGAGAGGTAACTGTCCATGTATTACTTCCTGGTAAAACATTTTTATAAATAAATAATAAAAAAATGCATTCAAATTTTAATGAACTGAAATCACACACGCACGCACGCACGCACGCGCACACACACACACACACACACACACACACACACACACACACACACACACACACACACACACACTATATATTGAGGAGAGTGATGATGAAAAATTATTATTGATTTCTGCATTTTACTTGTATGACCATTGTTGGGGGTACTTGAGGAAGCCTAATAAACAACTAATATTTGGAGTTGTTCATTAGGAGTACAGCATAAAGTGTGCTTAGATTTCACTGTTGATATTTAAGGATATCATATTTATATCACAAAAATCTATAAGCAAGTTTAAAAATAAGACTTTGTGAAGTTATTTGCTTGATTATATTGATTCTTGTAAATTTACTTTTTTTGTAATAAATACATTTTTTCAACTAATGAGTTAGCAAGTCTTTATTTTATGAGTGCTGGTCGGATCTAAAATGTTCTATGTATGTGTATTGTACCTGATGCTGAAGGTACTGGACTTTAGCACCAATTACAATTATTCACACACCGCCAGTGCAAGTTTGTTGTATTTTTTTAAACAATATTGAAAAACACATTAATACGAAGAACAGGTAATATTGTAGCCATAGTGGTTGCTTTGTAGCAAGGAGACATTTGTCAAGTATTAAACAAGAAGTGAGAATGTAAAAATGGCAGTATTCAACAGGAAGCAGCAGATGTCATTTCATTCCCTTTGGGATTTGTGCTAGTGTTAGTGTTCATAAACTTACACTTAAAGCCTAAGAACAAATCACTCCAAATCAAATTCTAACATCTCATCAACACCAGAGAGTGGATCTCCATTTGCTCTCTACATAATTTGAGTAAGGTTTTGTGAATTATACCTGTTACAGAGAAATACAGTAGGTAGGTTTGGAAATAGCAGCACAGTACTTGGGGAAATGCTAATTTACCAAGTGCTTCATCCTAAATCAGAGAAGAATTAGTGTAAGAGCAGAGTCCAAGTTTTAAAGGAGCTTGACAAGAAGATGTCTTTCATTGCCATTGTTCATAGAAATATTACATTCAGGCTGTGTGTCTACAATGCTTTACCCAGTCTGACTTTTAAACAGTATACATACTGTATACAGAGGTAGCAGACGTTACCAATCCCTTTGATGCAATGCGTTAACGCTGTCACATTATTTAACAGTAGGAGTATTGAGAAAAAGGGTGAAGTAGATAACGTCATGCTACACATGTATGTACTGCACTAGTATTACAGAGCAGGCGAAAATAATAAGCTAGTTTTAAAGTACAATGCTGTTTCAAAGCTGACCACCATTGTTCAACCGTGAATATTTCATAGTGTGTTGGTTTTAACCCTAACAAATATACATGTGCTAAAACGGGAGCTTTATGCTTCACATCACATATGGTGCTGGGGTATCAAATCAACCTCATACTGAAAGAAGAACGTTGCATTGCAATTATATAGGCTTTTTGTTTAAAACATATTGTGCAATTGTTCTGCCTCAGAGTTTCACCCCGTTTGCCTTACAGATACAGTACATAGACCCCACAGCACATTGTGGGGTCAGAAATTTCTGCATCAGCATCAAAAAAGTATTTTTGGATTTTTCTTGTCATACTCAAATGTACTGCTCTAGGTGTACAGCTGTCAATGGTACTGTATGTACGAATAAATAATATTCTGGTGCGTCCAAAAAACGAATGAACCTGTTCAGGTAGGTTTGATAACACCACTGGCATATCGATCGGTTTGGCATGTTCCTACCGACCGGTCTGACATTTGTGTTATCATGGTTTTCAGAAAGAGTTATCGCAAGTCAGATACCGTTAGTAGGAAAATGCTATACTGATCAACAGTGTTTTTAGCTGTGTCTTTTTCAGAGTTCTGTCTTTACAATATCCCTGCAGCAGTCTGTAAGAGATCCTATTACATTTATCTAGGAGCCTAACCAAATTGGGTAGAGAGGTGAGGGGCCTAGACAAGGTTAGAAAAATATCATCAGTGTAAAGCGCCAACTTGTGGGTCTGGTCTTTAACTTGTATCCTCTTTACTCTGTACTCTAAGAGCTCGTGTTTTATTGGTATTATGTGTGACCTTCTCCCGTTATATAGGTTCTCGTAATAATTCTTAAATTCTTCTGCGATTAAGTTCGGGTTTGATGTCACTATGCGTGACTTCAATTTGATCGCATGTATATTATAGCTCAAGCGTTTATTTCTCAATTTGTTTGCTAATAGGGTATCTGGCTTATTTGCTTTCTCGTAAAATTTGATCTTTGACCAACTCAAAGACATTTCAGAAATAAAGAACAAAAAAAAATTGGGAAGCGCAAATAATTGGGATAAGGCAAAAAAGCCACTTTATATTAGTAAAAAACAAACAATAAATACAGTTACATCAAGAATAATATTAAAAGTCTCTGCAGATTAATGTACAGGTGGTGAGCAGTGCATATGTGTAGAACACTCAGGGCCCCTGTATGTCTAAACAGACTCGGGCCAAAGTTATAGTGCAGAGGTGTGGTTCCAAATGAAAAGTGGGAGCCTCAGAGGTTATAACGTCCACCAGTTAAGCAGACAATTAAAGAAACAAGAGTGGTGAAGGGCCATTAGTGAGCCCCTGTATATTCTGCTCACCCAAGTTTCAAGCCGTTTGGTAGGGGCGGCTCTTCTTTATCTTTCTCCAAAAACTCACACGTATCACAGGCTCCACGCTCCTTCAAGGCTCGGGCACGGAGCGGAACAACTCCCAGCCTGCCGGGTTTCCGGGTATGACGTCACGGCCGGACGTAACGCACCAACCCTTCCCGGCTGGCCGCAGGAGCCGCTTGATGATTCTCCAGGCAGCGAGCAGGCCCACACGGGGCTGATACAGCATCAATTCCTCGGGTATTCCACACGCAAACGGAGCACTGCAGCAGACAACCGGACAGCAGGACAGTACGAAAATAGAAGCTTCAGACCCCTTAGGCTCCTCCTCCATATTATTTATATTATAGCTCAAGCGTTTATTTCTCAATTTGTTTGCTAATAGGGTATCTGGCTTATTTGCTTTCTCGTAAAATTTGATCTTTGACCAACTCAAAGACTTTTCAGCCTGGGAGGTGAGGAGCAAATTCAGCTCTATTCTAACATCCTTCAAATCCTTAAGTACAGTAGATATCTTTAAGAAATGAAAGCTATACTGGGATAACCAAATCAGCAAAATGCAGGAATGCTGTTATCAACTGAGAATTCTGATTACTGGGTTCTGGAATAATTATTTTTAGATACATAAAGGATGCTTACTATATTTCACCTAAAAATGAGAAAGGTAGATACCAAGGACATACCTGTACAGTACTGTATATATTTTTTCAACCTAATCTACTAATCTACAAAGAGGATGTAATTTAATTTGAAATTAACAGGTTGAACTCAAAGAGCATATGTCTTTTTTTAACCTAATCTACAATGAGCCCTGTGGTTTTGAGAGTGAGAAGAAATAAGCAGTGCACATATGTAACATGGACTTATCACTGTTTGAGAGAAACTGCCTCTAAATCCAGCAGCGAGCTGGTTAATTGCACACAGGCAATCAACCAGACTCACCCAGGCTGATTAGGACTCTGAGAAAAGCCTGATGTGAGAACAGGAGAGAGATTTCCTTAGCTTACATTTGGGTTGAAAGAAAGAGAGCAGAGAAGCCTGCACACAGACACTGTCTTGAGCACAAAGGCTGTGCTGAGATCAAGACATCCAGGCACCCAGAGACCTATATTTTCTGGACACAGAGGACCCAGGAACCTATCAGAGACTGACATGAGGGCCACCTGCTTAAGGTACCCCTGAGACTTTGTGGTGATAGGCTAGTAATGGGAATATTGCTCCAGTCCTGCAGATTGGGTCTGGGGAAGTGTGTTAGCCCTTACAAAGGGATAGGGGTTTGTTATTTTGTTGTTTTTGTATGTTTTACCTGGATTTAGGAACAAGCTCAATAAAGCCAAGATATAATTTCACCCATATTGGTCTCCATTATATGTACTTCTGCACACATCTCTTACAACATATTACAATATAACTTATCAAATTCTGTTTGCTTGCCCTCAAGGTTTTCTCTTTCCCAAGGTCTGTAATGGTTTTGTCCTCTGTTTTCAATAATCAGTACGAAACATAAGTACAGTAACACGTTTGTTGTCCTTGATGCATCTAAAATCTAAACCATGTCAATGCATGCTGTGTATTGCACAGGAAATCTATATTTTTTCATCAACCCACATGTAACACAATATTGTCAGCACAAATTCCCTCCAGCACTGAAATTGTTAAAGCAACAGTTTTGAATCAGTTTCACAGTAAAGCATAACATCAATGCGGCACAAAGTCACCCAGAATTTAAGTGGTTAAAAGTGAACATCAGAGCATTGAGTTCAAAGATATATTTTAACTGTGGTTTATCTGCAGTCTGTTCACAGAGCTCCAGAATAGGAAGGCGTACAGTAAAAATGCCTTATTACACACAGCAGGTGCCACTTTCAACCTATTAGAGGTCAGGTGAATTTAGTGAACAGTGTGAGGGCATTTTAGTCTTTTATGCAGCTCTCACGCAGAGGGTCTGAAACAGACCACATACGGTACAATCCTCCGTGAAAATTAATGATTTCAGATGATGTCCTTGAAAAATGAGACACAATACTAGACGAAAATCTAGATAATTTTCCAATCTTTTGTTGTATTTTCTTTTTTTAGCAACAGGATCAAATGTTGCTACCATAGTAATGCATCCATTCCAGTTAAGGAATTGAAAAGATAGAAAAAAAAAATGATGTGTAAAGTATTCAGTTATTTAGACATCTGGAGTTTTAGCTACTGATCTTGATGGGTTTTGTCATCATTATGCTTAGAAGTCCTCAACATATTCAGCAGTCTTGCATGATGTGATGACAATGAAAAGACAAACACAGAGAAACATAGTGGCAAGTTGTCAAACAGATGCAAACACTTTCTGACCAGGAAAATCTGCTTTGAGTTTCAGCTTTCGCCAGGGCCCTTTCTAATTGTGATGCATTTTTTAATTCTGCCGCTATCAGACAACATCTAAAATATTTTTCAAGCAATGCAAAAGAAATGGCTTTAAGCAGCATCTCAATGCAGCAAATTTCCCTTCATACATACAGTATGTTCAGTACGCCTATTGTTTTTTTTAAAGCGAAAATGGCCTGCTTATATAGAATAAGGCTCTAAGGAGCCTATGCTTTAAGTGTTCATAAAATAAATTGCCGGGCCATTTAATTTGCCTGTTTTTTGAGCGTTGCTATCACGGTATTCAGAAAGCCTCGTTTACCTGTGACAGCAAAATTCCCAAAACGGGCGAGTAGCCGGCGACGTGAATATCGCCTCTCTGAAAAGGCCTTATTTGGCGATTTCTTTCAGCTGCAGAAAGAGCTGCTCAGAGAAAGCCGCCTCTCCCTGCCAAATCTCGCCCGAAATCAATGTTTTTTAATAAAAAATGTAATGCTAGTGTTAATGAGCAGGGGATCTCTGGAGCAGAACCGCATTGATTTCAGGTCCGGGGACACCCTGCTTCTCGAGAAACAGGCATGTTATGGGGTGCCGATATCTCCTATGCATTTTATTCCCACGGTCACGTGACACGGGACATTTTAAATGCATAGGAGATTCAAGCACCACATAAAGGGGCCTGTATTTCGGGAAGCATGGAGTCCTCGGACCTCAAATCAATGTGGTTTTGCTCTCGAGACCCCCTGCTCATATACACTAGTATTAAAATTTATACTAAAACAGCTGCTACCCACAATAAACATTAAAAACACAACAACACTAATACCCACCTCCTCTACCCCCACATGACTGATACCAGAGGCCGCGTGAGTCTGGGGATCCTCAGGAGGTCCATGCGGGTGTCTGGGAGTCCTCAGGTCGTCCCTGGGGGTGTCCGGCTGTCCTCAGGTGGTCCCTGCGGGTATCTGAGGGCCCTCGGGTTGTCCCCTCAGGGTCTGGGGACCCTGGAGTGGTCCCCCTGGGTGTCTGAGGGCCCTCAGGTGGTCCCAGTGGGTGTCTGAGGGCCCACGGGTGGTCCTTCCGGGTGTCTGAGGACCTTCGGGTGATCCCCATGGGTGTTTGGGGGCCCTTGAGTGTTACCCACGGGTGTCTTGGGGCCCTCGGGTAGTCACCGTGGGTGTCCAGGTGTCCTCAAGTGGTCCCCGTGGATGTCTTGGGGTCCTCGGGTGGTCTCTGCAGGTCCCCGCTGGCCTGCGGTACCAATCCTGTGGCCAAAATAAATGTGTAATACATTGAAATAAATACACCCCCCTCCAACATATACAGTACAGCAGGCCTGCACAACTCCAGTCCTCGAGGGCCGCAAACAGGCCAGGTTTTCAGGATATCCGTACTTCAGTATCACAGAGAAAAGGAAACCTAGTGTGCAAGCACTCAATCACAGCTGAATGTATAGTGAATGTGTTAAAATACTTTATTTGTACCAATAAATAAAAAAGGGGGGTTAAAATAAAACGTATGTCAAACAGTACGTGACTTGGTCCGGGGGGGAGAAGGGAGCGATTGAACCAGGAAACACACCGAAAAAATAAAAAATAAGAACAATAATAGTGCAGTATGTCAATGCAATCAGGGATAAAAAATATATAATCTTGGCTCTGCAGAAATTCCTACTTAAGACACGTAGGATAAAGGTAAGCAGTGGTCTGACTCAGTCAGTGTAGATGAGGTTCAATTTTCAATGCAGGAAAGGAATCAAGATCAGGAGACTTTTAAACGGGGACCATGTCACTGTAGTATACTCAGATCCCAACCGGATGGAGTGTGCATGTAAAATATAAAAGGACTAATGGTACAGATCGCAGGGACAATTTAATCACACAAGCAAGAAAAGTAGGTAATGTACTTACAATAAGTACATACAATATGTACGTATAAGGGTATCGTGAGGCAGTAGAGTGCTGGTTCTAGATGGTACAGTCTCTTCCGTCTTCCCTCTAACTCCAAATCCCCGCAGATGGAATGGCGTCTGACGTCACTTCCGGTAGACGGGTGACGGCATCCGGCTAGAGGCAGAGGGAATAGGCAGCGACGGAACGGCAGCAGCTTCAGGCGTCTTCACTTGGTGGGCATCTGCAGCAAACTGGACAGGCTCCACGCGTTTCGCTGTGAGAACAGCTTCCTCAGGAGCAATTGCTTCCTGCTTTTATAGGGAATCTCTGCATATTCCCTGGAAGGTTGAGAAGTATTGTATTTTGGGATACACACTTTTATGTTATTTTTTCATCACATTTTTTTTATTGAGATATTTAGCACCTATTCAAATCACTTGGGTTCAAACAGTACGTGACTTTCATTGGTAACATAACTCAGGTGAGTTAAGTTGATGAATCGTATAGAGATCCCTAATAGATGTTCGGGATCTATTGCTATGGATATAGCTACCTATAAGTATAGGAATGGGGCCGTCAAGGGGCCACTGTTTAGATACCGTCCGGTCCCTTTAGGGACTGGGTCAGAACATATGTATGTAGCTTGCAATAATGCGTTAGTGATCTGTGGCAAAAATGCGGTGGTAGTGACAATCGCTGTGACCACCCAGTGTTAGTACATAGTCAGTAAATGCCCATACTCCTTGGTAGTTGATAGGTATATACTGATAGCGCTGTGGGCAGACCCGTGTAAGGGTTAATCCCACATCCCCCTCTTAGCCTGTAAGGTATTATAATGTGTGCTTAGAGATAGATATGTCTCCCTCTCACAGTATTCCGTAGTATGGCCAGATAGTTTTTATCCTGTATTCAGGTTAAGGCTCAGATGGTGGATAAAACTGTGAAGACATATATCTCCTATATGCTAGATGCTGCTATAGGGTTGCATGGTTAGACTCAACATTACATACATGCTTGTGCTATGTTCTGATTGTGTTTGTTGGTATTTTGTGTATATGAGTTAGATGTTTACTTACCTCTCTCTGCTGCTGATCTACATTTATATATACTCTTTTGCACATTTATTGTATTCTTTGTACCCGGGTAAGCCTTCACATTTATCCTGAGGGGTTCCATGTTATTTCCCCTCATGAAGAATGGTTTCCAAACATACTTCATATATGTATATAATTATGGGGCATTAACTTTGTTCTGTATATCTTTGGAGGGGATATTTTCTGTTGATGTTTTTTTAAATTGGTTTTATATTTGTGTATTCAGTTGTATACAAATAAATGGATTTTTTGATATTTTGAGCATAACCTTGAGTGCCCTATTTGTCCGTGGGAGTTTCCCTGCCTAGGTTTTTAGGTTTCTCTTTGCTATCGTCCATTTTGATTGCTCCCCTGGGTGCACCCCATCCTATTCTGTATTTTGGTTTGGTATTAGGATTTCTTATGGGCTTTGTGCAGATCCTTCCTCCCCCTTTATACAGTATAGGGAAGCAAGTGTCTTAGAATTAACAGCTCCGCGTACTACTCACGACTCACGTCTGGCTCCTCTAGCGAGCGACTCTCTGCAGTGCAGCACTTCCCAGCATCTGACGTCGTTGTTTACATAAGCCTCCGAGGACCAGCAAGACCACATCTGATTTCATCTCGTTTGCATGCAAGATTAACCCTACACTTGTCTTGGGTAAACCACTTCACCAGGGAATATATACAATCCACAGAAGGGATTGCCTTAAATAGCTTATCTAGTCACATGTCAAATGTTATCCAATCAGTGATTAGTTTCTTAATAAACATATATTAATACAAAAAATCTATTAAAAAGCAATCACATCTAATCTCACATAATAGTCATGTCCAGATGTATTCACAAGACGTGCAGACATGCGGCACTCAGGATATTTGAAAATTAATAGTACTGTACTATATTAGCTCATACTGGCTATGAATATTTAAAACCAGGCTGTGCTGAAAAGCTGTGTAAAAAGACAGGGGGTCCATGTTAAAGTGGATGAGAAGTAAAGAGTGACACACTGTTCTTATTTGCATGTCATTACGCAGAATCCCTGGCTGCAGTAGAAGCACTGTTTGCGAAGGCTGCGTTTATAGTTATAGCAACGTGACGTCAGCCGTCGCCATTGCTATTCCTGGTTATAGTGCAGGAGTCTGTACAGATGGCGACAGGGACAGTGGCGGAGGCGTGGCTGTGAGCGGTTCGACCTCATTGGCTGAACCGCTCACGTGCCCGAATGTCACGCTGCGATCACTGAAGATGTAAAAATCCTTTGACTTCCAGGGATCGCGACCGCGTGATGTCAGCCATCGCTGTCGCACCCACAGCGCACTGCATGTACTTGCTACGGCGCTGCACAACTCACAGTACATGAAGTACATACTATGCCATCTTTTTTTCTAATTTTATTATATCCGACAGTACATTATTTCGAAGACGGGTTTGTCAATAATAAATTGTAGCAGAAATGTAGATTCGTGCTCTGTTTCTTTGGAATTGAACTATAATAGAACACTACACCAGATGTGAAAAAAAATGAAAGGATCAGAAAAATTATGAAGGTCAGGCAGTAATGAAGTGAGGAGAAAAAAATCACCAGGAAAGATAGAAAGACATTGATGGAAAGTATATAAATACACAGACTCCCAACAAGCTCTGAGAAACCCTATAGATGGAAAGTATACAGAAAGCCTGAAAGGTCACATAGGCAGACATATAAAAAATGGATCAAACCCAGAGTGAATAACTACTGAGATGAAATCCACTTTTTACAAATAAATGCATAAAAAATTAGGTTTATAATAGACTTTTCCTTGGTATTGATAATTAATTTGATTTACTGAAACAGAAAACTTGTTTTGATGTAATTCTTTGCATCTGCTGCATATATAAATAGGTTTAATACTTGTACAGCTTTGATCACTAGCATATCTTTGTTGCCTAGGTATTCATAGCCTAAGATGGAAAATAAACAGATTTGACAGAGTTGTGCATAATTTCAGATTTAAGATGAATTATCTCTCCAGACTAAGACATTGGTGCATTCATCTTGTGTCCTTTCTGCCCCTTCAGGCATCAGTGACATTTATACAGACACAAATAATAACTTCTAGAGCATGTGTGCTCAATTCCAGTCTTAAAGACCCTCCTCCCTCCCTCCCTCCCAGCAGGTCAGGTTTTCAGAATATCCCTGCTACAGCACAGGTGGCTCCATCATTAACAGCTTCAGCACAGGTTGCTCAATCAGTACCTGCTTCAGGACTGGTGGCTCAATCAGAGGTGTAGTCTTTGACTGAGCCTCAGATTGAGCTACCTTTGCTGAAGCTGGTATATCCTGAAAGCCTAACCTGTTGGGTGGCTTGAACACTGGAGTTGAGCCGCCCTGTTCTAGGGCACGGCTGCAAAGTATCTTGTGTTTACTTGATTTGTGTTGAATCTTTCTTATACAATTGTCTTTTGTTTTCTCACAGGAACTCCACCTATTGCATGAAAGTTTCTATTTCCTTGGCAGTAGGGGACAATGACATTGGACTCTGCTATAATTCAAAGATGAAATACTTTGAAAAAGCTGAACTTAGCAAGAGCAAGGAAATCCTATGCCCCGAAATAGAAGATTTTGTTATGTCATATAGGGAGCCAGAAATCAAATGGTATAAGGTATGTACTGTATGAACTATGTATTTACATTATTTACCAAACCGAGGACATGAAATATATTGTGTGTTTGTGTTATAGTGAGATCCGCTACAACACGGTCTGGACAGGCTCCCGATTTAAAAACATCTCCATGTTTTTTTTAAGCTAAATGTTTTATAACATTCAATGCTTTATTGCTAACGGACACACAGGCACCTCCCACTGCATTTGGTGGATGCAAATAAGAATTTTTCATGGTGCAAATTCAGAAAAGTTTATATACAGAATAATTGAATAGTGCACATTTTATTATGAGGAACCTTTTAACAAATGTTGACAATACAAATTAGGTACACACACACACACACACAATATAAAAGGCACAAGAACCTAAATATTAAAAAATTGTGCCACATCAATAAAAAAGAAATAACTATAAATATATACAGCTGAACCCCGTTATAACGCGGTGCTCGGGGTCAACATAATGAGACCGCGCTATAACCGGGATCGTGAAATGGCCACCATGCGAGGACTTACTCAGCATCTGAAGCTCTCTCCTCTCTGCAGCTCTCACCTCTCTCCCTGCTTCATCAGGCTGCATCCACATGCGTGGCGCACATCTCCAAGGTTTTTTTTTTTTTTTATAACATTCAATGCTTTATTGCTAACGGACACACACACACATACACACACACACCACACACACCACACACACCACACACACCACACACACCACACACAACACACACAACACACACAACACAAACACACACACACACATAAACACACACACACACACACATAAACACACACACACAAACTTCCCTACACTAATAATTTTACGTGCAAGGAAAAATCAAGCGCAAATAATAACACAACAGATCAAACGTAACACAGATGATATACTATCCTTAATGAGTGCAGCTCCTGACGTAGAAGTCAAACCAAATTCAATCAGCAAATGAAGGAGAAACAGGTGCGCAAATCACATCAGGACATGTAAGAGAGAGGAAAAACACCAAATAGTGCAATATTGTCTACTTCAGCAAATTAGCTTCAATGCTGGAAGTTCTATAAAATTTGCTCTCACGTGTTTAATGTGAAATCAGAGCATTGTGGTTATTCAAAGTTACCAACTTATGTCTCCAGACAGGTACTCCAGACCCACATAGAGAGGGGGAAATTCCATATACAAAAAGAGGGGAAAAGCAAAATAGTATAGTACTGTTTTTAATGTTAAAAATACAAAGTATCCCACTTACATAAGTGCCTTTGTTTGAGAGCATTCAGACCACACGGGGTCACAGGGTCAGACAAAATATTCACAGCAAACAGCATCCGCTCCACGGCCATCACAGCAGGTACTGGGCTGATTAAAGTTGTCCTCCACTCCAGATGTCATCAACAAGGGCTCCTTTAGTGGTCACTGATATCACCCAACGCGCGTTTCCAATGTAAAGTCTTCCTCAGGGGATAATCTCCCTAAATGTGCAGTAGAAGCCTTTCAGTACTGTGCAGTAGAAGTTAAGTTTGATAATAGAGTCAATGACAGCACGCCAATCCTATGGTGTAGCAGGTAGAGTATCGCTACTAGTGTATGAAGGGTCGTGGGATCGATTCCTGCATGGTATGTTAGAATTTTTAATTATTATTTTAAATACTAATTTATAAATGATAAATAAAATAATAATGTATAAATATATATATGTATATATTATACATTATAATTAAAATAAAATAATAATTTTACCATACCATGCCATTATTGAACTCATGACCCTTCATACACTAGTCGAGATTCTCTACCTGCTACACCATAGGTTTGGCATGATGTCTATAATCAAACTTAACTTCTACTGCACAGCACTGCCTTTCATGCTAAAATTATTAGTGTAGAGGGGAGGTGTGTGTGTGTTTGTGTGTTTGTGTGTGTGTGTGCGTGCATGTGTGTGTCCATTAACAATAAAGCATTGAATGTTATAAAAAAACAAAACTTGGAGATGTGCGCCGCACACGTGGACAGATCCTGATGAAGCAGGGAGAGAGGAGAGAGCTTCAGATGCCAGGTAAGTCCTCGCGTGGTGGCCATTTCATGATTCCGGTTATAACGTGGTCTCATTATAATGACCCTGAGCACCGCGTTATAATGGGGTTCATGTGTATTTATATAGTTATTTATTTTTAATTGACATGGCACAATTTTTTTATTTTTAGGTTTTTGTGCCTTTTATATTGTGTGTGTGTGTGTGTGTACTTAATTTGTATTGTGAACATTTGTTAAAAGGTTCCCCTTAATAAAATGTGCACCATTCAATTATTCTGTATATAAACTTTTCTGAATTTGCACCTTGAAAAATTTCTAAGTAGAGCAGAATAGAAAAACGTCTTTTTCTATGGGAAACATTGACAGAAGTCAGAGATGGACAGATGGACACTTGTTATAAAATACTCCTTCTGTGGCACTATGGCCTAGATTTACTGAACTTCGATATTGATATCGCTGTTCGTTAATGGTTTAAAAAAAGTTATTTTTACAGATTAGTATCGAAAAGGCGTTACCGCCACAAAATATCGCCACATTTTTATCATCTACTCCAGGCTGGTGTTAGGCTGATGTAGGCGATACATACCATTGCCACTATTGACATAAGCAAGATAAAACTAGCCAACCTAGAATGAATGATACATACTGTACATATCATATTAATATAATTGGGATACTCATGGCTTAAAAATGGGACTACAATATAAGTGCTTTTTATTTGGAGGGCATGTGTTTGCAATGCATTGGTAGTCCCATGCATTAAAAGAGTTAAATCATGTTCTGCTGTGGAGTTTTGAGAAAAGGCCTCATACATTACACTATGGTAGAAAATTGTGACACATACCGGTAATTAACACAGGCTTCTAAGAGTTAAAGCGTATTTATATCGCTTTTTATGTCATTTATTTAATGCTGAATTACAGCTTTTTTGGTGGATGCAAATAAGAATTAAAATCTTCACCCACTTATGAGTACATCGTTCTTAGTAAATATAAGCAGAATTCAGAACAAATATTGCTGTGATCCCAAGTATTTTTTAACATGCATTTTTTAGACAGAAATATCAACCTTTACTAAATCCAGGCCTAAGGCGGAACATTCTTCAGATGTTGGGGACGCTTGCGTTAGATCTGTTTAGCCATATTCCCAGATCCAAGTCCCATTGTTTTTAAAAGGGTTCTGCTCTTATTTCTGCAAAATTTGGCACTCTGATCAAAAATTCCATTTACGGATTGTACATGCTGCTCAGGACACACGGTATAAGGGTAAATCAATGTAAATCATTTACTTGTGTTTGTACTCTCTGTCGTTTGATACATCATTAGTGGAGGAGTGGAGCAAAGGAGCGGCATGATCAGAGATAAAATTGTTTATACACCATCTTATATTCAATTTGTGCAACATTATTTTGTTTGTCAGTTGTTTATCAGTACTGTATACTGTATATAATATTACCATGCAATTTCTCTTTTCAATGTGATGACAGCAAATGCATGCGCACAGTACAGTAAATTAAATACATGTTTCCACTAGTTCAGGTATGGACAACTCAAGTCCTCAAGCCACCAACAAGTAAGGTTTTCAGGCTATCACTGCTTCAGCACAGGTGGCTCAATCAGTGGCTCAGTTATTATGACTGAGCCACCTGTGCTGACGCAGGAATATTTAAAACCAGAACATAAAACAGAGACAGAGCTCAGTGCACATCCAGTGAAACTCATACACGGTACAGTGCCTAAATATATATGTATAAATATCTATTAAATAAAATGGTCTTTCAGTTTAACATTTTTGGCCAAAATTGTTGTAAGCCCCTGAGCCACTGCACGGCAGACCACATTTCCAGGGGTCCCTAACACTAATATAAATTCTTAATAACCTGTGCAATACCAGGAAGAATGATTTATAATAAATCTGTCAATATTAGTTGCAAAGTTCTAAGTCTGATTGAAGCTTTTAATAACCTGTACATTACCAGGAAAAGCACTCTGTATTAGATTTGTCACAACCATACTGCAAGCAAGCAAGTTCCCCTGAGTGGGAGATGCCATGGAGTGAGCTTTAAACCATTTAAATGTGGGAGTGGGTAAGCTTCAATTAGGTAGGAGGTTGCCACCCTCCAATCAGCCAAGACTAGCTGAACAAGATTTTTTTTGGTTTTAAATATATATTGCCATGCTCAGTAGCACTCCTCTGTGACACTCATATGCTTATATATATATATATATATATATATGTTGTGGTTATTTTGGGGGTTCAATAGAAGCTTGTTAGGTGTCCAGTATGTTTTACAATTCCTGACGCAGGAATATCCTGAAAACCTAACCAGTTGGTGGCTCTTGAGGACTGAAGTTGGCCACCGCTGCTCTGGTTGTTCTGAGCAAGAATTTAAAAGGCATCTGCATCATACAGTATATTTCTATATTTATGTTTGTATGTTATATTTATGTTTGAACGCTGAGCTGTTTCTTGAATTGTTTGAATTGACGGGATTGAGTCATATCACTTTGTTCCGTTCTATTCAACATGGCACATTAAACGTGTTTGTTGTAATGAAGAATGAAGTGCAACAATAACAGCACCTAGAATATGACACTTTAATATTGCCTATGAGAGATCAAGTCCCAAACTATTTCACAGTTTAAATGGATCATGCCTTTAAATGCACACTCTACTTTTCAGCTGGGCAACAATGGTTTCTTGCTCCATATAGAAAGAGAATAGTTATATGGAGGACATTTTTTTTTAAATCTCTCTCAAGCTTGATGCTCAAAATAAAGCTTAAGAATCATCGACACACCTAAATATCCCTATACAGTATAGATACTTATTTCAGATCTATTGCAAGTATGAACTGTAGCATTTTACATCCCATCATCCTTTACAGTTCATAGTATAATTATTGCCATTTATTTATATTAGATTTTAGTCGATGCAAAGGCCCATTTTTACTTAAATGGACTGGACAGTGCCTCACAGTTTAGCACTACTACAAGACAAGTGATCTAATACTGGTGGCTGCATCGGTATTACAAACATGTTTTGGATGACACGGGTCTTTTGCTATAATGCTTTAATATGTATATCCAGTTTTCAATACAGTCATATGTAACTGAATATTATCGCCCATATTATTCACTAAACAAGTCTATACTGTAAAACACTTACATTATAACCCATTAACTTGAATGGACCTTATGGTGTCTTCCAGCCCGGTAAATTGTCTTATGGCATAGCACTGCTTGGTATATATGGTCCTACAGATCTTTGATGAACAAAAAGGAACATTCTAATCCTCAATTTTTGTTTGCTTCAGAATTAAACAAATATATGCAGGAGACACACATATTTCTCCTCTTCTTTCTTTTTGAATTCAGCATTCCATGTTACTGGTAAACAGAAACATTTTCACATATACAGTAGGGATCCTTTCTATCTGTATATTAACACATGCAAAAATAGCTGAATTTGTAAGTACATTTGGTATGTTGATTTTTTTGTAGGCTGATTTTTTCCTGCATATTTATTGATATGCAGTCTTAAATATGTAAGAAATGTTAATATGTGAATGTATTTGCTAACCACTTATTGTAATTACAAAATTAAATACTGTACTAAGAGAAGCAATTATCCTATTTTCCTTATTTCGGTAATAAATTAATATATTCATAATATTTTTCTAAAAAAAACAAACAAGAAAATATTTTTTTTAAAGAGCTTTGTTACCATAGTTTTATGACAATAAGACTCAGAATAAATCAGAATTATGAACACGTTTTGACATTTATTTCTGAGTATACTTTGTATTTACTATTTGTACACTTGAAAAAGAAACCCATATGTTTTTGTTTTTTTAAAGCTTTACACATAGCTACAGCATGAAAAAGTTGAATGTTGGTATGCTAGAAAGGACTGCAACCTACATCAAATCTATTTTGTACAAGTGTGCCTCAAATGGTGTAAATATACGTTTATCACAATAAATGGAAGGGCCCTGTTTTTTAATGCTACATGTTTTGAATTTGTTTTAACAGGAATGCAAAGCAAAAACATGGAGGCCAAGCATTGTTTTCAAAAGGGATACCCTTGTTATCAGGGAAGTTAGAGAAGACGATATTGGAAATTATACTTGTGAATTGAGATATGGAGGTTTTATAGTGAGAAGAACAACAGAATTAACAGTAACAGGTAATTGCAACGCCTCTGCTCACTTTTCACATAATGTACAGATTATATGAGGGGATTGCCTCCCTTTCTTTTGGAGTGTGCTGCACTCAGTTTGTAATGAGTGATGTGTACAATGGATTAAATGGCAAACATTTGTATCAGCTATGACAGTTTAGTCCAAAACTGTTCCTATGTGAACAATGCAATATTTCATACAATGCTATTACCTTTTTCAAGCGATAAAATTAATTACTATGAGCCCTGTTTTATGTTCTGGTGCTTGAAATCCTTCATTTATTGCTTTAAAAGTCTGTAATCCTGTAGTTACATCCAAGTAAATGGCAGTTTTCTTTGACCGGCGGCTTCAGAGTACATTTAGTCAGCGCCTTAAGAGTAGTCCAAGGCAGCAGCCGTTCAGGCCATTACCAAAGGAAAATCCCATTGACAGTAACAGAAGTCTTTGTCCAATAATGGCCAGAATGGCTGCTTCGGCCTACAGATGTACCATGTATTATTGCTCCTGGTAGCGCATTGTAGGCACACACAACGCGCCACCGGCAGCAGACAATATTGTCTTCGAAATAGGCATGTGTGATAAAGTGGTAGGGCTAACGCATTATTGCTGCATATTTGATGCCAAATGTTCCCATTGCTAATAGTTTTGATCTGTCTCCTTGCACAGTTTTCTTGACTTGCACATACCACATCATGTTGAATTGTTAAGGAAAGTTGCCTGGTATTGAATACCTAAAATGACAAGAAACTCTGACGTTTGTAAAGATTTTTTTTTTTACTGAGCATATACATACTGTACTATGTTACTCCTTCCTCTGCAGTTGCAGATTTTTTTCAACTTCATAATAGCAGTATTGAGCTGTGTTAACATTTTTAAGATGTCATTGAAGAAATAACTTTTTTTCCAGTGACAGCAGTTTATTTATGACAAGTTTAGATTCACCCTAAGCTTACAATTTGCTGCAGAGGACGTTTTAGAATTTCTTCAAATCCAGCACTAAAAAAACCTGATAATCGCCACTGGTTATATTGCCTGTGCTTGTTATAATGTTGTTCCCAATGCAATGATAATAAAAGGAGATACTTTGATAATAATGTATAATGCCCACCAATCAGATTAATGTAATTGCTTTAGTTTGTTCACAATTCTAGGAATCAACTATGTTCCATAATTCATCACTTACAGTATTGCTTCAGAATTTTTCTTATACATGAAATTCATTTATTTTGTGAATGGGGACAGTTAATTATTGTTTGGTGATTATGCAAAATGATAAACATCAATATATAATGTTTAGCTGTATCTACTAAACAGGCAGGGTGAGATAATGTCCATTTTTTATTTGATTCATATCAGTGTTTCTGTCAATTATCTTTTTTCACTACATAATATATGCACTTTAGCAAGCACAATCTTAATCTTTAGGTATTCACGGCCTAGTTTGCTATGATGTATGTTCGCTGAGTATATATTTTACCTACGTTCCGTGTCGGCTTTGAAGAGAAGCACAGAATGTCAGGAAAAATATGAAATGGCCTAAAATAAATGTGAATTGTTGTGCAATATATATTTTTTCAACAGTGTGAGAGCTTAATTTCAATGCTCATTGTTCATATCATTTTTGTAAGTGTTAAATCATTGACCAGATTCAGCAGTCGGTTAGTCATATGAATGTGAGAATTGTTTTCGATCTGTACAATAAACTGAAGCATGCGTGGCTTGATTTGCTTATCATTTAGTTGATTCAATTTATAAAACACTAAATACCTTTTTTGAAGTCACATGAAAAAAAAAATTGAGATGTCAAATTGTATTAGGCCTCTATTCAACGTGCCGTGCAGCTGACGCCCAGACTATGGCAAGCGAGGTGGGCCAAGTGGTTCTTTTCAGCTATCAAATTCTATTGGAGAGATTCGCTAAGCACCAATGTTGGGTATCCCTCACTAATGTGGCATCAACTGCCATTGACTTCAATGGCAGTACACTTTAGGTTTTTGTGCAATAACCCGCATCGGTGCTTAGGAAATCCTGGTTAATGTTTCAATTTCCACACCGTGCTGGGAAAGAAATCAGCTCCATTCAAATGAATGGAACTGAATTCACCTCAAGCAAAGGGAAGCATCAGATGTTGCAATACTTACTGTTCTTGGGGCCACAGAGTGGCCTCGGAAAAGATGTGGCCCAACCACGGCCCCAAAAACAGTACGTTTTGTGGTCCGGTAGGATTAATGATTTGGGGTCCATGCTTCTGAGTGGGAGCCCTGCAGTCCTTCACTTGATGGGTCATTAAATGGGGAGAGAAAGCAATACTAACCTTGTGGAGGAGCTGTGGAGTTGCTCTATGTCTACATTACATCCGTAGCCTCTAACTGCAGCACTGAATGTAAGATTAAGGGCTTGGCAGCCCTCTGGATTATGTAGATGCCAGAATATGGGTCTCTACATCATGAGGGGGAGGCTATATGACGATATTCGGTCACCGACATCATCATTGGGCCTGGACAGGAAATGTAACACTGTACAGCCCCTTGATGATGTACATGGCCAAATATGGTGATATAGCTGCCCCGTCATAATGTAGGGACCCATATTCAGGCATCAATATCATCCAGAGGGTTGGAAAGCCCTACATCTTACTTACCACATCTAAAAGGTTAGTATTGTTTTTCTCTCCCCAGCAGATATCCCAAAAGGATTAACACTGCGGGGTCCCATTCAGAAGTATGGACCCCCACAGCATTAATCCTACCAGGCTTCTTACTGTTCTTGGGCCATGGGCGCAGTACCGTGCTGCAGCAATGCGTGAACATAGCACCAAGAACAGTAAGCTTTGCAAAGCAGCCTCAGTGGGAGATTCACTAACCACCAAAATCACACATTAACTGCCATTCAAGTCGATGGCAATTGATGTGGAATCCAGGTGTAATAGCCATTAACAAAGTTTAGTGTATCCCAGTATTCAGCTATATTTACAAAGAAGTGGTATACCATAAAGCACCTTATGGTGCATGTTACGACCCTTTTATGTGTCTAAGGCCTATTTAATATAACGAGTAGCTATATAATGCTGGAAAGGACCTTACTGCATTAACTGTGCATTTCTGTCTTTTCATATACTTAAATAAGGGCCTAACTGTGCAGATTGGAGGTGGGTGGCAGTTGATTGTCTGTTTATTGAGTTACCCTAATCCATGAGGAGGCAGGGATCTTTGCCAACTTCAGTGAGGGATATTTAGAAGGGTGTCCCACCCTTGGGAAAAGGGTTTGTAATTTCAGAAGGAGAACTATTCACTTGGGTTGAATACAATTTTCAGCATTAGCTGGAGAGGAGGGTGCTTACCTCCTTTTTACTTAGAAGTAGTATTTTTGTAGTATCAGATACAGATGTAACAGCCATTATTGCATCCAGTAACACATGAGGAGATCTGGAATTACAAGATTTCCCCCATTCATGTTGGCGTTTGTTATGGCTTTTTCAATGGAGCCACTTTGAAATATCCCATTATCAAGTCCCCACCCCAACGCATTAATGGGTAGGCATACAATAGCGGAGTCTAAATAAGTAAAAACACAAGAATTGCAGATCCCTTAATCTCCCTATGCTCATTTCTCAGCATGCCCTGGGCACGGAGGAGCTACTGTACTTTTGCTCATTTACAGTGACCATTCTACCTCACAACTAAGCAAACTACAGCAGCGGCAGCTCTTATTCGAGCAAAAGCCGCTGGCTGTATGCGGCTGGGAAGCGGGTAGCCGCGGCGCGTGGCGGCGCACTGTGACGTCACAGTAACATGCGCGCCCGGCTTCCCCGTCTTCCCCGGCTTCCCCAGGCTTCCCCGACACCCCTGGAGATGAAATTAAGATAAGCGGGGGTGCGGGGAAGCAGAGGGGCAGAGCAGAAGCCGGGTTCGGGGTCCGGAAGGGGGGGTAAATTACGCGCGATGAGGAGGGGGGGTGAGTGGGGGAAACGCGGCGGCGCGCGTTTATTACTGGCGGCAGCTGGGGCAGATCCCGGCATGCCGCCGGCATTTACTTTAATAAAGTATGTCGCTACTGTAATAGCAGTGGCAGGCTTAATCAGTTTAATGTAGACAATTGGCTCCATGTTTCAAGAAAATCAAACGTATTATTATTTTGTTTCCAACTTTTAGTGTTTCCATGGTAACCAAATGCTTTGGAGATCTTTTACAATCTTTGTCTAATCTATTTTAAGGCTAATGCTATCCATTTATCAAACCTATAACTGTGAGGTAAATGTGTTTCCTTTGTTTTAAAACTAATTATAACCCCATCATTAGCTAAACGTATACAGGACAATACATACAGTACAGTACAGTATATGATAAGCATGTATTTCAGAGGACGAAAAAAAAACCCATTAATTTCTCATGGGTCACAATCCGGTATTGTTTTCCTAAAGGTGAGAAAATCTTTCTAAAGGATCCAATTACTTTGGTAAACAGTTCATTTTATTTAAGCTACCACTGCATGAGAGGCTGTCCCTTATAATGCTAGACCTTCTGTCAGCAAATGGGTTATCAATCTTTTTTGCTAAATGTTGACACACTCACCTGATGTGTGAATAGAGCAAAGTCATTACATTATTGTCACTGCTCTATTCACAAAAGGTCACAAACTATTCAGAGACCACTTTTTTTTCACCACTCTGTCCTTTTCTTGATATCTTCAATTTGAAAACATTGAAGTGCATATAACTAATTTAGGCCCAGAGAGGCAGTTGTGATGAAACTTTATTTACAAACCCGCAGTAATTACATTGAGGGGAAAACATTACTTTTTTTTTTTTTACAGATTATGTACTTTAATCTCTCTAAAAAATATTGATGTGCCTTTTCATTTCTTGTTTTAAATCAGGAACATTAACAATCCTTTTTTTTTTAAACTCTTTTTTCCACTACAGGAAAACCTAGGATTTAGGTGGGGTCAGTGAGTCCGCATTATGAAAAAGGAGGTGTATTTATATATTGTTAATAAAGATAACAAGTATATCTATGTATGATTCAAATGTATATGTAGTTGTAAACATAACTTGCATTCAATGTTAGAAAATTATGTCGACGTTTGACAAGTTGGTGTTTTAATGAACCGGCAGCAAACAAGTGCAAACTTTTCGCATGACTGAGAATGTAGCAAAAATGACCCCTTTTTGCAAACTTCAAACTTTTACAAAATTTCCTGAGGGGTTAGCAAAAAATGTTTTCAAGACTATAGATTTGTGGCTCGCCAGACAGAAAAGTACCCACAAATATGGGTTTTGCTTTTGAGGGAGAGAGAGATCTGTGCACGAAAAACATTAGTTTACAGTATTACCCAGATATCTCAGGTGTGTTCCTTTTGTGCACAGGTTCTCTGCACATGTTGTACAAAGGAGTGCTTATGGGAGGTATATAAGTAGGGTAACTGGGGCCTTTACTAAATGTGGTCTCTCTCTCTCTCTCTCTCTCTCTCTCTCTCTCTCTCTCTCTCTCTCCTCTCCTCTTTCTCTCTTCTCTCTCTTTCTCTCTCTTTCTCTCTTTCTCTCTTTCTCTTCTTTCTCTCTTTCTCTCTTTCTCTCTTTCTCTCTTTCTCTCTTCTCTCTTTCTCTCTTTCTCTCCTTTCTCTCATCAAAATTTTTGGGGCTCCAAAAACATTATATCCAAGATTATTGTTTTTCTCCAGGTGCACCTCTCCCATGTTGCATTATCATTTCTGTGCAACATTGATTCTATATACTGTGTACATACATATTTAATGCTGGATATCAGACAGCGGGCAAAGGAGAATCTCCTGTGGTGAGAAAATAAGGCTCTACAGATTTCTTACCATTAAACCACCAGGTAAAGCCAGCAAACATTAACACAGTATCATAAACTTTCACTCAGTGTGAGATTATTTCCACACTTCATAAGAGCATGAGGCACTACCCAAATGCATTTCTCCAAAGCTTCATGGCGTAAGAAGTTTAGACAGAGTGAGATAAAGTTACCAAATAGTTAATTAATGGAAAACAAATATACAATTCCAGCGCTCCTCCCAAATTGGCTTGCAATTTTTTAGTACAACTTCAACATTTTAAACCTAAGTCTAATAACAAAGGAGATATTTAGATCACAACCTGATTCAAGTCTGCTAACCGTAAGGTAGACAGCAAATCTCATTGGAGGCTAAATGTGTCTCACAAGCCACAAGTTGACTAGCCCTCACTTAAGGAAAGCAAAACCATTTGTTATACAGTAGAAAGTTGATAACCTGGCTTCCAATCACAGTGAATCCACTATGGGGGTAATTCCACACTGTCCAAAGCGGCTATCTGGTTTGCATTTCAATGGGGCTTTTAATCCAAAAACGACCCAAACGGCTGCTTTGGATATATAAAATCAAACCTTTAATATGGTTTGCTAAATATATTCTTGTTGTGTACCGTTAAACATTAACAATATTGAAATGTTGTTTTTTTTCTTCTATCTAATACAATCTAAGGCCGCGCTTATAGTGCCGGCGACATCGTGTCAAAACAAATGTATTGAGTCCGTCGCGTGCACTTATAGTTGGAGCGACGCGACGGCTTGGTTGCGATCTCTGGAGGTCAATTCACTTTGATTTTTTCAGCGACCGTCGCAGTTGCCAGGACTATATGAACGCGGCCTAACTTTTTACTTAGTCCAGTTGATAGAATTCTGCACTATGGTGCCTATTCACTGGGAACATTTTTAAATGTAAAATAACTCTGGAGCTAGAAAAGGATATAATGGCTATTACACATACTCTTTATGGATAATTGAGGTTTATGTTAAAGCAACGTTACTGGTCAGGAGGCAGCCATCATTGATTTACAATGTAATTTATGACACTAGAACTACCAGGCAATCAGAAATAAGGTATAAGTGATACAGAACCTTTAATAGCTAACAAGGTTGTGAAGAGTGCAAACTTTCAGGACCATGGATGAAAGGAAGAACCTAGGCACTACGGATTTCTGCTATAAAGGTGATTTTAATGAAAAGACAATGGCTTTCATTAAAATCACCTTTTTTAGCAGAAATCCATAGTGCCTAGGTTCTTCCTTTCATCCATGATATTAGGGGTACCATGCAGAGATTCCTGAACCAGGAGCACCAGTATTTATATCATTTTTTGAATTTCCTGTTGAGTAGTGAAGCATTTCCCTTCAAAACTTTCAGGACCACCAATATTGTAGATCCCTTCAGGCTTTCCTTACAAATCGCTCCACTTGAATGGCACCAATAGCTGGTAAATTGTATTACGTCTTCCTTACTTTTATTTTCCTATTCTAGGGGCTAACACGCACCCTCCCTGTGTGTGTAGACTTATCAGATCGACTGAAGTGCATTTAATGTTAACAACTAATTCTTATGCATCATCTGGAATAGCACAGCACTGTCCTCTCTCCCCTTTCTTCTTTCCCGGGTTATTTCATTCACAGAAATACTTCTGGGTTCTGTTCTAGTAGAACAAACTAGATGATAAGTAAGAATGAACCAGCCCAGTTCATAAAGCAAGCATACAAAACATAGAAGCAATGTAGTAAGTGTAACACAAGCAGAACTCTGTTGTTTCGTTCTGTGTATTGCACGGGAACTAAAAAAAAATTCTAGAAATTAAAAAAGTTAGTACCCAATTTTGCAGACATTAATTAGCTTAAAGCTATAAGCAAAAGCTTATTTTCCCAAAACTGAATAACTAACAATTTCTCTGTCATTTGCCCTTTTGAGTAGTTACATTATTGCCCCTTTCTCATTAAAATTGGCTTGTGTTGGGTATTAATACATTTGGCATTTTATCTATAGGAACATATTTCCTGCGTTTTACTTTTCCCTTGACTTTTTTCTTACTACTCTAAGGACGATCTGTATCTCTTATATCTGAAATATGCCACCATCTCAGACACTGGAATCAATTTCCCTCTTCCTGTGACATCTGGTTTGGAAAGCCTTATCTAAATTGCAAAATGTATGTTATTTGCAGCGGCTTCATAGATTTCTTCTGAATGGGAACATTTAAATAAATATATAGTAGAGAAAGGCTATTTGGCATTGCTTAGTCTTCATAAAATCAATCTATTCTGGATCAGATGAAATATGACGGTCTGTGCTTCCATTCGAAAAATGATTATGCTATTGCAATATTTTAGTAATACTTGATTTTAATGACCTGCAAAAACGATCTCATTTGGCTTCTGAAAATTGGGTGTCATTCTCAAAGGAGCAAACCTACTGTATATGGCAACAAAATATTTCCATTAAATAACACATTCAATGGCAATATTGAATTCAATTTAAATGTAGCTGCTATTTTAATACTACGCTGTTTACCTAAATCGTTTCAAGCATGTACAAGTTGAAATGTTTTGGAAAGTCAGATGTTCAAAGTCTGATCATTTCAGGTAGAATTTTAGCTATTTTTTTTTATACTGTTGAATTTCTAAAAGACACTTTTGTCTTCCTAGTTGTTGGCTTTTGTAAAATGATTTACCAGCCTCTCGATTAAAAATAACAGTTCCTCAATGTGTTAGAGCACAGTAAATGGTGCTATGCCTTTCTGCACCACGAGATTCTTTCAATTTAATTATCTCTAAGATGCATTAAGGCCTAGTATCCTTTATTAAATGGAGGCCAACATGTTATCTTAACTGTCTTCAGTCAAACATGCTTTGGGCCTCTAAGTAGGTTCTATTTATCAAAGTTTATTGGCTGCAAAACTGGGTCAAATGTTGTAAAATCAACCTGCATCAAACGTATTATTTATTTTAAAAAAAATCCCAAGAAAATTAATTTCTTTTGATAATTCTGGAATGTTTTGCAAAAGTTGTGCCCCGTTTTTACAGCAATGAGAGGTTGATAAATAGATTTTTGTTTGTTTTGCATGTAAGGTCCACAGTTCAAACAATTAATGTAAGGGACCTTGCAAATGGGATTCTTCTATTCAAAGTCAAATGTGGGCCTTATAAAAAAAAATCTCAAATAACATAGGGGGCACCTGCCTTTTAGTTGGCGGAACATAACAAAAAGTCAATTAAAAAAAGTAAGCTTGCAGTTATCATACAAGTTTACCTCAGAATATGGTATGGGATGAAGGAATGTTTACCTCAGGATTGGCATTTTTAATATTGCCAACCTACAGTAGCTCCAAGTCACCAAGAGGTCTGACTCCAGTTCTAGTTTTTCACGTTGCTTTTTTCCATAGAGAAATAGATTTATATGAACCAGAATACACTGGGATTAGAATTTAAGGTCTGACAATGATGGCATCAGTTTGGCAATACTGCAGTTCAGATAATAACATTGCATCTGCAATTGATATCGTTGCTTTTGCTTTTTAACTCCTTATGCAAAGCTACTTACCCATGCTGGATGCTTAATTCTATTCATGTGAATGCATAGATAGCACTTACCAAAATGTTGGGACTGAGCTTGTTTTATTGCAATGTTTACTTTTACGTGTTCTCATTGTTTATTTGTTTACGTGTGCGCATGTGTAGAATACCGAAATAAAAACATTAAACATAAAGTAAAGATGAGAGAGCAGCGCTGTGGTGATGTTCTGAGAGGAAGAAAGGTGTACAGATTTGAGGGAGAGAAGGAGAATTTTTCATAAACTATTCTTTTGCTGCTGTAGCCCCGAGGTTGTTTTTCCCTCCCTGGCCCCTCTCCGGGAGTGCCGTGTGGTAGCGGGTGCCGCCGGAGGCTGCGACGGACCCGCCGGCACTTCGCGAGGGTGGGGGCCAGAGCAGGGAGCAGCGCTAGGTATCGCGGCGCAGGCCGGTTGCCGGGGACGCTATCGGGCCGTCGCTTGGGCCGCGATCGCGTTGCCACCGGCTCGGCGGCTGGAGGAGAGTGCGCCACCATTGCGCGTTAGTTCGCGCATGCGCAGGAGGCGGCAAGCGCGCGATAGGACTCCAGGGATAGGGAGAGATCGCGCAAGAGTAGGGAAGTGTAGAGGGAGACTGAGGTGGCCATTAGGGGTTCGCGCATGCGCAGGGCAAGTGCGCACGCGGCCCCAATGCTTTAGGCAGCCCCTGGGGACTACAACTCCCAGGAGGCTTAGGGAGACAGAGGTCAGGTGCTCCCTTGCGGCCAATAGGGCTGGAGGAAGCTCAGCCCGGGAATATAGATAAATTTCCCGGGCTTTGCAGAGTCAGTCAGGAAGAGGAAGAGGAAGGAGTAGGAAGGGTGCGGGGAGCGCGTGGCTCCTGCACCAGGTAAGGGTTCTCCTTAGGTCCCCAGGCAGGCCCCAATTCCCGGTAAGGGCAGGGGGTAACTGAAAAGGGACGGCCCTAGCTAGGGAGGTCACCCTTAGGTGCGGAAGGTGCAGTTTGGCAGTGCCACAGCGGATAGGGCTGTGCGCACTGGCAAATAGGCACAGCGTGCGAGCAGTGGATTTGCTGCGGGTTCCAGTGAATGGTGTGTACCGTTCTGTGTGTGTTGCTGCATGTGTTGGGCGCAGTGTGTGCAGCGTGTGTGGATGTCTGCCGGCTGACAGTGTGAGCGGTGTGTCTGCTGCAGACTGTTAGCTAGTTAATAGCTAGTTGTTAGTGAGACAGATAGGACTGGGTAGCTAGGGGAGGAGAGGGGGGCAGGTTATTGTTCCACAGGCCCTAGGAGTTTTCCCCAAGCCATTACAGGTTGCGGTTCATCAGGGACAGGCCCTAGGTTAGGGTTCCTGTCCTGATAGGGTTAGTTAGGGATAGCGGCGGTTGCTGTTCCCGTGCGACGGTGTGTTACCGAGAGACGGTTGCTGTTCCCGGGAAGCGGTGGGACCCTCGTTGGGGTCCACGGAGAGAAGTACCTGGATAGGATCAGACGGACGTCTGACCCTTTTAGAAGTGTGTTGCGGTCACGAGCATCGGAGTGCTCGGAAGGTACTTCAGTATTATAAGTGCACCAACTGGGCCCTAGCTTAATTTAGTGACTGCGCAGTCACCCACGACCTCCGTAGGAGTACGGGACATTGGGTGTGGGGGATCACAGGACACTGGGTGGGAACACCAGACATTGGGCTGAGGTGATGCGGGTAGAGCATCAGGTTATGTTATGTTATGTTATGTGATGTGTGACATGTCGTGTTAGTAAAGTGTTAGTATTTTATCTATGAGTGTTATTATATTTCTTACCCAGGGCTATCTTTCATAACGGGGATCCTGGGTAAGTGGAGGCGCTGCACCAGGTAATGGTAAGGGTTTCCCCAGGCTCCCAGCTAGCGGAGGCTCAGATCTCCTGGAGCCACAGGTGTTATGCAGTACCAGTAGTCCCTTAGAGCAGGTGTGTTGCAGGGTAAGGAACCGGTTAGACCACGAGGGGCCAATGTGAGATTGGGTGGGTCGGCCGGTTCACAAAAAGGGCTACACTGCTATGGCATTTCCCTTTGTGATTTGGCTGGTGCTACTTAAATCATACATGGTGCTATAAAAGTTTGGTGAGTACATTTCATATTTGGTCTTACTATTTAAAATAAACCATGAACCAACATTTAACTTAATCGTTACAGCGCAGGGGGTCTGACAGCACCAGAAGGCCACTGGACCTCCAGCACGTTTGCGTCACAGTAACCACATAATACGAGCAGGCCCCGGAGGCCGCAAATGTACGTGGCGGGAGCTCCTCTTCCGTTTCGATTGGAAGGGGTTTGCCCAATCTGTCCCTCAAAACAAAGGAAGTACCCATTATGTACCTGGTACGTCATAAATAGTGTCTGGCAGTACAGGCCCATGACATGCCAGGCTGCTCATGAGGGCACTTTGAAGGTTAGCATACAATGATGGTGGGAAAATAAGAATAGTCTGGCACAATCAGCAATAATAAAATGTCATTTTATAGTTCATCAATAATCATGGAATGTAATCGATTATAATATAATAATATAATGATATCATTTAATATTATATATACAGTAGTAGCTTGTATCTTAATAGAGAAAAAGCCTTGCAAATTAAAGCTTGGTGATAATACCCAGGTCTACATAGAGTTTTTTCCTAATCAATACTGACTACTGTATAACACCATAATATTTTCTTCACTTATAATATACATATCCTGAGTGTACTGTAGCATACGTTTATGTCTGTTTTCTTTGACATATGTGTTATTGTGTGCACAACTGTTTCTTTGTGATTTTTGTAGTGAGTTGAAGATTTGTGGCAAGTTTGTCGAAGTTATCAACTGCATCACAACTACACTAAATGGAATAACAATAATGCATACGTAAAGGAAATTCAATGAGCTGTATATGAAAGCATTATCTCTCACTTATACCCACGTATCCCCCCCAAAAAATGTTTGCTAATAGTATCATCACTGTAACTTATTTTACAGTTAAAAAAATTGTCATTGGAAATTGAAAGTTAAAAATGCAGTGCTTTTATACTTTATTTATAATACTTGAATAACTACATCAAAGTGATATTATTACCTGTGATATTATTGGCTTTAAATAGTATTTTTTCACTTACTGTCCAACTCAAAGAAAAAGTACATTTAACAAAATATTCTCCCATAGATTACTATGTGAAGAGTTAGAATACACAGTGCTTTCTATCACATTTATGGTTTAATAATCTAGTCATCCTTTGAAAGATAAAAAGTCCTAAAGCTCACAGGAGTTTCAGTGATGGTGATCCCTAATCTGTCATTTTAATGTGCTTCATGCTTCACATGCTGCCCCTTTCATACGGTAAATGTAATGATACTGCTCTGTATAATGTTGGTACCAGAATGAATGGCAGTGTCTAAGGCAACAGGGAACTGTCAAAAAAAAGCACATGATTCATTTTGGGTCATATTTCCTCAATAGTTTTTTGTGTCAGGACCCAGACATGTCCTTGGTTGTTAAATCTTTTCTTCTTGCCAGATTGTTGTCGGAATAATATTTGATGTTCTGTATTTATCTTTGTTGAGGGTCATGTCAACATCCTGGCACTTATGATGATTGTAAATGAGAATGTAGTACTCAATGTCTACTCTGAAAGAGATGTTTAGAATAGCTACATAATGGACATTTTTGCAGAAAATGAAGTTTTTTTAGTTAGCCCCTAGAAATGGGCCAAAGAGTGTACAGTTCAACAGCTACCAGGATACACAGAAAAGGAATTACAAGATAATGTGTATGAGGACAAATAAGACAAACCATTTACTACCTCTGGTTTATAATATGTATATGCTTGGTCAATGGTGGCCAACCCCAGTCGTCAAGGGCCACCAACAGGTTAGGGTTTCAGCACAGGCAGCTCAATCAGTGGCTCAGTCGAAGGCAGCACCACCTGTGCTGAAGCAGGGATATCCTTAAAACCTGACTTGTTGGTGGCCCTTGAGGACTTGAGTTGGCCTCCCCTGTGCTTGCTGATTAAGTTTCCTACATTTGGTACAGATTGTTAGCAAAGACAGTTTATAAAAGGCCTTCAAATTGGTAAATGGGAGTAAAGATGATACACATATACAGAGCACTCTACATTACATAATAATATGTGCATCATGTAACTCCTTCCTAACTACTCTCAATAACATTCCCCACGTTTTAAGCTGTCATACAGCATCAAACAAATGGCACATTTGGTAAAAAGATAACAGAACTTGCAGTAAATTATTGCAAGAAATGTGTTTTTCCCTAAGCCACAGAATGTATAATTCTGAGGTGGGACTGATATGTGTGCTTTTAACCTCTTAACGGCATATAACATGCTGATAATAATATACTGTATTGCAGCTTTGGTTTCATGCATATGTATAAAGGCATACTGGATTTTTTATGCAGGCCAAGTTGAGTCATTTTTCATTTGTTCATATTGTGTCTCACAAAATCTCTAAAACACAGGGTTCCCAAATAATACATGGTTGCCATGGTGAGTTTCTCTTCTGCAATGAAATTTTGGATTATGATGTTAGCAAGGTTATTTAATTTTACAGATTTAAAAAAAAAATAGAAAAAAAAATAATGATTTCTCTTCACAAATCTCCCACTTCTCAAAAAACAAAACAAAAAAAAAAACTAAATCTACAGTAATGTAGGATCCAGGACACAAATTGTTCTTAATTTAAAAAATGTTTTTTTTATATATATATATATATATATATATATATATATATATATATATATATATATATATATATATATAGTTTCTTTTATTACAGCTGACAGCTTATTACATTCAGTTGTACCTATTACAATAGTTTATTCATGTATTTGTTGTACAATAATTAGGTTGGGCTGGGTCTATTTATGAAGATATTTCACATGCAGCTTTTAGAAATATGGAAAAGTATGCCTCAAAGGCACCTACCAGAGAGGTCTGATATCAGAGATCTATAGGGGATGGAGTTGGCTTCCGACCCCCCGGCCCACCACTACATGCAAAAATGGTACGAAGACCTTGGCGTACCAATAGATATGGAAGACTGGGAGCATGTCTGGGAGTTGGCCGCTAAAACCTCAATCTGTACAGTAACAAAAGAGAACATCTACAAAATACTATTCCAATGGTACCTGACCCCAGCTAGGCTGATCCAAATCTTCCCCGGCACTCCCGACCTGTGCTGGAGGGGATGTGGTCAAAAGGGTGACATGGCCCATATTTGGTGGTCATGTCCGGAGATCCAGAGATTCTGGGCCATGATCCAGATGCTCCTTTGCGAGATCTCGCGGCTTCTTTTCCCCTTTGATCGCTTGACCTTTGTGCTGAGAAAACCCATTAATGATCTACCCCCTCCACTATCCAGATTATTTTCATCCATTTTGATAGTGGCCAGATGCTCGGTGGCAGTGGCCTGGAAGCAGACCAATGCTCCTGTGAGAAGCACGGTAATTAGAAGGATAGACGAAGTAATGTCTATGGAGAAACTTACAGCCATGCTCCACAAAACAATGCCCCAGTTCCTTAACACTAACACCTGGGGCCCCTGGAACAGACCACAGGGCCTAGGCCTCCACTAGGCCAAGACAATGCAGAAGCCGGCAAGTGTGGAAGTCGGAGACCCCGAGGACCCCTTCCCCTCCCCCCACCCCCCTCCCTTCCCCTCCCCGTCTGTTCGTCTCACACCCCCCCCCCCCAGCTTTCCCCTCCTCTTCTTTACTCTTTATAAGAAAATCCTATTGGTTAAAACTTTGTTGAACTCAACTAAGCCGAATTTTGTCATTATGTGTTCATGATATCACTGTACCATACCTGTAGGTGCTTGTTACCAATAAAAAAAGATTGATTTAAAAAGAAATATGGAAAAAGAATGATACTACAATAAGGAAATAAAACAAATTTAATGTTGAATAATCTTTGTATTTTAATAGATGTCAGTTTAATAAGCAATACAGTGTTGTTTAACTACACATTCTCTCTTTTAAATAACTAAGATATTATTAAAACCTTATATTTGCCTCCAGTATAATTTACTATTTCCCTCTTCCATTTCCACTCCACTGATAAATATTCTGCATATTAAATTGCACTTTGAATCTCTGCCTTTTTTCTCCTTCCTTTTGTTATCTACAACAGATCCATGTAATTAAAAAGGCAATACTAATATTTATTCCAACATACAGTATTTTAATATCAAAATAAATGTCAAACATTCAATATATCAGTTTTGGCTCTGGTAATATTGAAAAATACGTATTCTTCTGAAAATGTGGCCAACTTACAGTATTTTGAACTAAAATGAATGGGTATCCCAAAAGTGTAATAATTGTTACAGGTCTAAGTTTCACATTTAAAGATTGGATAATTGGATAATGGGGTCAATTGGTGTTAACTGCTGATCAAGTTCCGATACCGCTGCTTTGCCAGTTCCCCACTATATCACTTACTGAGATATAACAATAATTTCCCAGAAAATTTTTGTTTTTGTTGTTTTGTGATTTCTTTTTTTTTATTACTGGCATAATGTATTTAAAAAATCAGCATGAAACATACTCTTAAATCTTTTACTATTTCGTAACCTCGCTTACCTAAAAAAAAACGAGAGCTTTACATAAGGTCGCAATTACCAAAAATAGACAGAATCCACATCTGAGTAGCAAAATATTTAATGTTATTCAAACCACTAGAATTTCACCATTTTGCATTTCTAAAAATAATCTCCGCATCTTTAATCACTAACAGAGTTAGGGAATTTATTTAGCCACCGTGAAACTGGTAACCTGTTATGAATTTAATTACATCTCTTCCTCTCTATCATCTTCAAATATAGTATAATTAGAATATCTCTTAGTAACTTATTTAAAGACAATTCTCTGTCCCATATTTGGGCATTGGACAATATCAGACACAATAATAATTTACTTTGTGAATAAAACCCAAAACATTGTCTTTAAATTATTTGACATGAATATGGTACATTTGAAAGACGACATGATGGTCGGGGTCACAAGCAGCCGTTGGAGGCAAGCAGCAGGTAGCGTGGTCGGGGTCAAAAGTACGGTTCAGGAAGGCAGGAGCAGGACAAGGGAGCAAGAACTGAGACTAGGGAGCAGAGACTTAGACTAGGAAACAGGGACTGAGACCAGGGAGCAGGGAACAAACAGAGACAAGCCAGATTACCAGCAAGGGCCCTTAATAATGTACAGGATTCCAACATGGAACAGGTACAGAAGCATGGGCATAAGGAGTCTGATACAAAACAAAGACGAGGGAAACAGGAACTATAAGGACAGAGGACAGAAGAAACAAGAAGAGACAGACAGATAGAGGAACCCCAGAGTAGACAGAAACCAGCAGCACACCCGGTGGACAGAGAAAGGAACTATGGCTAGGTGCAGGATGTCTAGGAGACCCTGACACTCACAGGCAGACCATGATTGTCATAACATTATTTCTGGGAATAGCCTACAATGACAAAGGCAGGTCTAAAGTGGTACCCAATTATTTGTGTGGGTATAACACTTGGGGGGCGATGCACTAAGCTCCGATAAGTCACTTTTAGACCGCAAAGTGCTCTTCGTTCGTGATTTTTGGCTCAACCCAATGCACTAAGCAATGCAAACAGGCACTTTGCGCTCTAAAAATGACTTTTTTCAGGAATTTTTTCTAAGTCTAACTTTGCTCGATTGCAGCCCTGTTTGCGTGAAATTCTGCCCTTAAGCGGGATGCACTAAGCAACGCAACCTTAGCAAACGCGAAAGTTGCGTTGATCAGAACACGTCAGGTCAGAGTAGATGCAAAAAAATGTAAGAACGGGTGAACTGGAAGTTAACCCACCAGGCGCTCAGAAAATGTTAATAAAGCTATTAGCTGGTAGATAAAAAGTAAACCTGGGATTATGATCGCCACTAACCCCCAGCAGAGCAATCAAATAGCCAACATGTATTTCTCAGCAACTGGCTTACCATAAGCACCAATGAAGTTTGAGATAAAGCAAGAAAAACTCGCAGCTGGGGGATGTAGTATCGTGGCTGATCTGTGTTCTTGATTGTAGAAACCGCTGATCCTGCTGCACAAGACTCCTCTGGATAACAAAGTATAGAGTAGACTTGATGCTGATCCACACGTCTATCCAGCACTATCTTCGGCCGCCAACCCTGCACCCGTTCCGTCGCGGTGGGTCGTCACCTGACCGGCGGCAGTGCCAGGACTTCCGGGTTCGGCAGAGGCACGGAGGGAAACCAGTAATAGCCCGGCGTGCAGGCGGCAATCAATGGCACCATGGAAATCCTCCCGAGGGGGGTCTATGCGCCGCATAGCCGTAGAGGAAAGAACTTCAGAGAAGGCTGGTGTGGTGACTAATAAAAATCTTTAATGACACAGTGTGCAAATGGATCCTCTGACGCGTTTCGGCCTGTTAGGCCTTTGACAAAGAGTTTGACAAAGGCCTGACAGGCCGAAACGCGTCAGAGGATCCATTTGCACACTGTCATTAAAGATTTTTATTAGTCACCACACCAGCCTTCTCTGAAGTTCTTTCCTCTACGGCTGTGCGGCGCATAGACCCCCCTCGGGAGAATTTCCATAGACGCAAAGAAATCTGGTCTTAGAAAAAATTCTTGCTTTTTATTTTTGCATGCGCAAAACCCATACAGCAGGCCGGCGGGTGTCCCCGGCTGACCCTGCGGGGCTCCGGGGGTCCCCGGCTCACCAAGCGGGGGTCCCCACGGGAGTGCGGGGGTCCCTGCGGGAGTCCGGGGGTCCCCGCGGCCGTCCCGGTGTCCCCGCGGGAGTCCCGGGGTACCCGCGGGCCTGCGGTACCAATGTTGCACCTCCAAAAATAAGAAACAACAATTATAACTAAATACACCCCCCTAACACATACTATACAGTAATGGCCAAAATTACTATTATCCAAATATGGATAATAATGCATTTGGCCATTTTAAATATATATAACATTCAATAAATACAGTCAAAACATATTACACTTACCTTTTACAGGCACCCACGATGAAGGCCGCCTTCATCCTCATCTTCATTCTTCCCATGCCCCTACGGTGCTGCAAAACATGCACAACAATTCCAATAGCCAATGTAATGTCCCCTAACCCCTTAATCACCATGGGGTTATTAACCTCTACAGTCATTAAGGGGTTAACCCACCCTCACCCACCACTCAGGAGGCCTACATACCCTTCCACACTAACCCCCCACCCCGTGAGGCCTAACCACCCTCACCCACTACCCAGCTGGGGGGCCTACCCACATACCCTTGGGGCCAATACCCCCTTCCCCCACCCCCAGTACCCACAATAAAAACAATACACAGCCCCTCAATAAACATCATTCTATTTATTAAATACATAAACCACCCCCTGTGCCCCCCCATAAATACATGATTTATTCTTTTACGTACAGGGTTCATACCCCAGCCCCACGCGAGTCCCCGGCGGGCTGGCGGGTCACCTGACAGACCTACAGGATACCAGCAACTTGTTTCACACAGGTTCTGGAGGCCTGTTAGTGGGTCCCGCCAAGCGCCATGGCCCCCAGGTGGTCTCCTTGGGCCACAATTGGGTTCCTACGGTAGGCCCGTGGATGTCTGGGAGCCCCGGGTCAGACCCACAGGTGTCTGCGGGGCCTTGGGTGGTTCTCACGGGGGTCTGGGGAGCTCACGAGTTCTCACTACGGGTTCGTGGTGCCCCCACGGATGTGGGACCACCGGTTCTTCCCCGCAGACTACAGGTCCGCGATGCCCCCACAGATGTGGGACCACCGCTTCATCCCCGCAGGTGTCACCAATGGAACCACCAGCCTGATACCCGTGAGATACCCGAGGAGACCGCAGGGGGTCTCCAGAGTTCTCACGCAGAACCAAGGAACCAACCCTGAATGTAAAATAAATAAACCGGACCTATACATACACCCCCCCCAACACCTACAGTACAATAATGTGCCAAATAACTACTGTATTATCCAGATATGGATAATATATTATTTGCACATTATGAAACACATAAAACATCCACAAATCAAAACATGAATTTTTAATCTTAAAACCACCACATTGCATGTTAAAATAAATCCAGCAGCCATTACAAATATAAAAAAAAACAAACTGCAGCTACACAAATGTCTATGAAATGTCACACAATTGCATTGAGTGTGTACATGATGCAAATAATCTGTGCATCATATAACACTATGCAAAATATATGTAACAATAAAATACACTATGAACAATGTCCCCTAACTACCAATGCCATCCTGAAAATGAATTAGAAACTAACCAACATCAATACAATTAGCATCAATCAATTAATCCTTTCCTCAAACAATTAAAATACAATACAAATCAATTATACAATTCCCTATTCAATTGCTAAAGCCAAACCATTGCCAAAACAATTCTAATTTAAAGTAACCACCATCATTCTAATCTTACTACCATAAAGAAGCCTTTAGCTAAATACGAATTACATTATTCATAACAATGACAAAATAAAGATGCTAAATACATTATCCATACATGAAAAGAACCTAAACATGAGCCAAACAATCAATTATTATCCCTGTATGTCTATCCATACAGATAGAAAAACATAACATACAGGGGCAATAATACAGCATAAAATACAATGCATTTACATACAAAATGCACATTCAATACACCCATTCAGTGTCCGTGAATGTATTATATACATAGATACATTAACGGGCATTAAATGGGAGTGCAAAAATAAGAGACATGAATGAAAAATCATAAAAACCTGTAAAAGTTAAAATAATAAACTTTTGTTTTGTTTACTCACCATTAGATGTCCACTCTCTGAAATCCAAGCGACCCGGAAGCACAGGAACCAATCCACAGGTAAGCCATAAAATAAAAAACCATAACAAATCCACGTCTGTGTCTTCTTTGGGGTCTTCTGGGGTCTTCTTCCATCTTTTTCCATCTTCTTCCGGCTTCCTCCGGCTTCTTTTCGGTAGCCAATCAGAGCGTGGGAAATACATCCCAACTCTGATTGGCTCTAGTACCATGTGACATGCTTTCAAAGACGTCACATCCGTTCTCCCCCAAGCCTCTGTCACATGGTCTACTAGAGCCAATCAGAGATGGGATGGAGTTCCCACGCTCTGATTGGCTACGGTACCATGTGAGACCGGCCATGTTTCTTTTAATGACGTCATCTTAAAGGCAATTGTAGCAAAGCCATTCTGATTGGCTGTGCTTTCATTGCCTTTAAATTACGTCATCATTTTTTTTTTCATCGGCCACATCACATGTTTTTCACGGCCCAATCAGGGCCGTGGGAAACATTTGACCAAAATGTGACGTCATAGGCCTATAAAAGCCTGTGTCGCCTCATTTTGAAGCTAGTCGCCGAGGAGGGAACATCTCCCCTCCTAAGAAGAGAAGAAGGGCGTGGCATAAGAAGACGGAAGAAGCCGGAAGAAGATAGAAGAAGATGGAAGAAGACCCCAGAAGACCCCAGAAGACCCCAAAGAAGAAAGAAGACACAGACGTGGATTTGTTATGGTTTTTTATTTTATGGCTTACCTGTGGATTGGTTCCTGTGCTTCCGAGTCGCTTGTATTTCGGAGAGTGGACATCTAATGGGGAGTAAACAAAAGAAAAGTTTATTATTTTAACTTTTACAGGTTTTTATGATTTTTCATTCATGTCTTTTATTTTTTCACTCCCATTTAATGCCCGTAATGTATCTTATGTATATAATACATTCACGGACACTGAATGGGTGTATTGTATGTGCATTTTGTATGTAAATGCATTGTATTTTATGCTGTATTATTGCCCCTGTATGTTATGTTTATCTATCTGTATGGATAGACATACAGGGATAATAATTGATTGTTTGGCTCATGTTTAGGTTCTTTTCATGTATGGATAATGTATTTAGCATCTTTATTTTGTCATTGTTGTGAATAATGTAATTTGTATTTAAATGGCTTCTTTATGGTAGTTAGATTAGAATGATGGTGGTTACTTTAAATTAGAATTGTTTTGGCAATGGTTTGGCTTTAGCAATTGAATAGGGAATTGTATAATTGATTTGTATTGTATTTTAATTGTTTGAGCAAATGGATTAATTGATTGATGCTAATTGTATTGATGTTGGTTAGTTTCTAATTGATTTTCAGGATGGCATTGGTGGTTAGGGGACATTGTTCATAGTGTATTTTATTGTTACATATATTTTGCATATGTGCATATGATGCACAGATTATTTGCATCATGTACACACTCAATGCAATTGTGTGACAAATCATAGACATTTGTGTAGCTGCAGTTTGTTTTTTTTATATTTGCAATGGCTGCTGGATTTATTTTAACATGCAATGTGGTGGTTTTAAGATTAAAAATTCATGTTTTGATTTGTGGATGTTTTATGTGTTTCATAATGGGCAAATAATATATTATCCATATCTGGATAATAGTTATTTTGCACATTATTGTACTGTATGTTTTGGGGGGGGGGGTTGTATTGGCCCCAAGGGTATGTGGGTAGGCCTCCCTTGTGGGTAGTGTGTGAGGGTGGTTAGGCCTCACGGGGTGGGGGGTTAGAGTGGGAGGGTATGTAGGCCTCCCGAGTGGTGGGTGAGGGTGGGTTAACCCTTTAATGACTGTAGCGGTTAATAACTGCTATGGTGATTAAGGGGTTAGGGGACATTACATTGGCTATTGTAATTGTTGTGCATGTTTTGCAGCACCGTAGGGGCATGAGCAGAATGAAGATGAGGATGAAGATGACCTTCATTGTGGGTGCCTGTAAAACGTAAGTGTTAAATGTTTTGACTGTATTTATTGTAATTTATATGTATTTAAAATGGGCAAATGCATTATTATCCATATGTGGATAATAGTAATTTTGCCCATTACAGTACTGTATGTGTTAGGGGGCAGGGGGGATGTGTGTTGTTTATTGGGGACAATTGTCCCCAATAAACATGCTAATGTACCTTAACCCCTTCATTGCCTTAGCGGCTATCCGCTAAGGTAATGAAGCTGCATTAATGTATTTTTATTAATAGTGTGCGGGAGCAGGGGGTCCCCTGAGCTGAACCGCATTGATTTCTGCCTCAGAGACCCCCTGCTTCTCGAGTTACAGGCCCCGGTTTGGGGCATCGGTGCCAGTGCGGACGCCATCTTTATAGAGCCCACGTCGCGTCTTGGACGCTATAAAGATGGCGGCACTGGCACCCGATGCCCCATACCGGGGCCTGTTACTCGGGAAGCAGGGGGTCTCTGAGGCAGAAATTAATGTGGTTCAGCTTAGGGGAGCCCCTGCTCCCGCACACTATTATTTAAAATACATTAAAGCAGCTTCATTACCATAGCGGATAGCCGCTACGGTAATGAATTATTTTTTATTGTTATGTATGTTTTAATACTAGTGTAGATGTGCAGGGGGTCTCCTGAGCTGAACCGCATTGGTTTCAGGTCCGAGGACCCCCTAGTTCAAAAGATACAGGCCCCTTTATGGGGTGCCGGTATCCCCTGCAAAATATAAATAACCCGGTCACGTGACACGGGAGCTTTAAACTGCAGGAGATACCGGCACCCCATAACGGGGCCTGTAACTCCTGAAGTAGGGGGTCCTCGGACCTGAAACCAATGCGGTTCAGCTCAGGAGACACCCTGCTCATGTACACTATTTTTAAAATGTTTTTATTTAGTGTACGATCGCCTGTAACAGTCTTGCATGGAGATAGCAAATCTCCATGCAAATGTTACAGGCGGCTTTTTTTTCTATCAGCTAGCGAACGGAAAGGTTCAGAACGCTAGCAGGGGGGAAAAAAGCAAACCGTACGCTGTGGCTGTTCTGAGCTATTTTGAGCAGGTACGTTAAAAAATGGCCTCACGGCCTTAGTGCATCGCGTCCCCGGCTTAACTTTTTACGTGACGCGGGACATTTCAATGCAGAGGGATACCGGCAACCCATAAAGGTGCCTGTATCTCGGGAAGCAGGGGGTCCGCGGACAAAAAACCAACGTGGTTCAGCTCCGAAGACCCCCTGCACATCTACACTATTAAAGAAATGTATATCAATAAATATTTTAATAAACATCAATACACGCCCCCCCCCGCCCCCTCCGCCCAAACCCATACAGTACAGTAATGGGCAAAATAACTATTATCCAGATATGGATAATAGATTATTTGGCCATTATTAAACACTGCATTAGCATACAAAAATAAAGTAAATAAATACAGTTATACTTACCACAACAGCAGGCCCCTCTGTCCTCCGTAGAAAGAAAGCATATATACATAATAAAGACATTCTAATGGCCCCTAACCCCTTAATCACCTTAGCGGTTACTAACCGCTATAGTCATTAAGAGTAGTCATTAAGGGGTTAACCCACCCTGACCGGATACCAACCCGGGAGGCCTAAGCACCCACCCTGATTGACTATACCCACCCTATACCCATTAAGTAGTACAGTGGGACATCATACCCATATAATAATAATATGGGCATGATAAGCCTCTATAGCACTCAATGGGCACCCTAATTACAATACATTAATACACAAGACACATAATAATAAAACCTAACTAAACTCCAAAAAAACACACTTCACTAAATAAAAACAGTAGCCAGCTAATCAAATCAATAGAAGCAATTACAAAATCAACAATGAATTAATTAAACCATTACCCAATCAAACCAATTAATTCCTAAACAAACTCAAAATGAATAGTAACACTAACCAATCCAAACAATCAATTACTCCAACATTAATGAATGTAACCATTAAAATTCAAAGAAATAAATTGAAACAATCTCTGAAGTAACCATAAAACATATTAGCTAACATAATATAACATTAAGTACAAGCGAACACCAATCGCAAACCTTTTATTACATTAAGCATGAACAAGCAAACAATCACATCCACATAATAAACTGAAATGAAAAAAAGCAATAACAAGCGAGAAATGCACCCCAAATATTGTCATAATAATGTATAAATCTGTACCCTAAAGAGGTACCGATTAATATATTTATCAGTCAATGTGCCTCCCCCAAAAAATCAAAAAACACATCCAAAGATTAAACCTGTAAAAAGAGACATTTACAAACATTGAATATATTACTTACCATTAGAAGCGGTGGCCCTCCGACTCCCGGGGAAACAGGAAGCTCACGTACCTTAAAGGCCTCCAATAGCATCCGATGCCATCCGCCATGAAGATCCGGCTCAGGTACCCCAATCTTCTTTTTTCTTTCTTTAATCACCTTCTTCTATCTTCATCTGTAACCATTTCTTCTTCTTTATCTTCTTTCTTCATCTGTCAATTAAAAATACCCCATGTTAAATCCCAGCCGATGCTGTCTCGTCGGCTTCTTGGGCTCAAATGAGGCGTCACGGCCTTAAATATGGCTTGTGACGTCACATTTACCCTCAAAATGGTTAACAGCCACCTGATTGGCTGTTAAAACCATGTCCCGACCCCCGGCATCAATCTGAGGCAGGAAAGGGGCCTGATTTTTTTCTAAGTCCGACACATCGCTGCTCATTGAGGCCATCTCCCCACCAATTTACCAAAAATTTGTGGTGAATTGGATATGGGGAGAAGAACGCCTTTTAGGGCTGCGATAGGCTGCGACAGCCGACTCGCGGGTCTCTGAATCGCGCGAGTTTATCAACCCTCCAAAAATGGTCGATAAGCGGCTGATCGCTGCTCAGTTGGCGAATTTCGGATGGTGATAACATTTTGCATCGATACAGGCCGTTATCAAGCACTTATTGAGGCTATCTGAATACGAGTACCCATTTTGGGCGATAAGTGCTCGATAAGGGCCTTATCGAGGCTTTCTGAATAAGGCCCTTAACCCTTTCCTTAGAAAAGTTGTGTGCCATATAAGGATATATATATTATGGATAAGATAAAAAATCTTAAATACATCAAGAGATGCATCTGATAATGTGTCATAAAGTTCATGTTATAAACTGTAGAATGGTTTTTAGTGATTAAAGTAAATGTAGGAAAGGTTTGTCAGAGCTAATATGATGGTGTATATTCTTTACTGCAGTAAGTAGGGGTGTACAATAGTACAATATATTCACTTTTTCTAATAATAATTACAGAGAGACAGAAATAGTGGACACAACTTGTACAATATATTTATACAGTGAATGTGGATGAATTGGCAAACTTTTTCCATATTCAACATTAATTGACAGCACTTTTATTTTGCCACAAAAAATAATGGTTGTTCGTATATATAAATGTAACCCTCCTAGTCTGGCTCTTAAGGACTATTTACATGGCTTTGCTCAGTCTCTGGCATACCTTTCAGGGCTCTGGATTTCTACATTCTGGGTGTAGAGAGAGCAATGATAGAAAATGATGGAAGCCAGGAACTTTTAAAGTACAAACAGTAATCTTTATTACTCTATATCAGCAGGTGGCTGGTCTCTTCACCTATTACACATGTATATTATGTAAATCTTCCTTGCTTGTACTGAAAAACATATTCCCTAGTTACGCTCATCGTATTCATTGGGAGGTACTGTAGCTTTTTACCATATAGAACACTGAACCTGTCCCTCCTCTTGGTAAAGCCCATGCTGACCCATTGCAGTCGGGTCCCTTGCGAGTTCCGACTCACATCCATCCTTCGGGGGATCCTTATCCCTGCTCTTTAGACTACCACATCTGTGCATACTGGGTCTGAATTAGCTACAGACCGGCTGTGTGGGCCATTCCTACTGTGCCTTCGGTTTCCTCATGCAAATATGCACAGTGTTTCTAGGGATTGTCTTTCATGGGCGCTATTATACAGGGCTACTTTTCCTGACTGTAAAACAATAACTAGGGACAAATTAAATATAACATTCATACCTAAACACATAAACCTATATACATATTTACAGTGAGGCTCCTCCACTTACAGATGCAGGACTATGGTTGGTCGAGCAGTTTTGACAATGGACTGGTCAACCGTGTACAATGCCTTGATAGTCCACGGCACAGTGCATAGCAGTTGGTAATGACCCATTGAGATTATCACAGCAGGGGTCCCTGCATCTGAATAGGACTCATGCTGTGTGAATCCTACCGGGTTCTGTAACAGATGCGCAGTAAGAATGAGATTGAATCCAGATATCGCACAGCTTTTTTTTAATTTTAATAACACAGTATTGAACAGGGGGTCTTCGGAGCTGAGCTGCATTAATTTCAGGTCCGGAGACCCCTTAGGTGTGGCAGTGCGACCAATCATAAAGCTGCATCTGTACTGCACCGACACACTTTATTCGAGCAAATACCCGGTATGTACCTGGCAGATACCTGGAATGCGCCGCTCCTCACCTCTGACAAGCCCCGTTGCATTTGCCTTCCCAGCCTGGGTTCATGCCTGGCTGATGGGCGGCTGATCTGTTAAATGATAATGATTAGGATTTAATAGGCTGCAATGCTTCACGTGTCTACCAGATGGCATAAATTCATGAATTGTAATGCAGTATATATATATATACTGTGCAGTATTGCAGCCAGCGGGAATAAAATGCTTCAATCCCTGCTTGGAAAATACCTCAATGCACTCGGGCAGAAAACAGTCACAAACCTCAATACACCCGGGTATGCCCGAATTCGTGGGACTAGCCGAGCTCGAATAAAGTGTGTCGCCAGTGTATCTCCTACAGGAACCTGATTTCAGGAACCTTCTCCCCAGTCCTAACTATATATACTCTATCAGTGACATTCTACCACCAGGCAAAACGTGGTTGCGGCTTTTTTTCTGCCTAGTTACCCATTACCATGTGAGATGAGGGACCTTACTCATTACCAGCCCACAGCTTTGATCTCGTACAGCTGTTAACCCCTTACACTAACTAGTAGCTCCCAAAGGAGACTACACTAATTAACATTTAACTAAAATTATTTAGAAACCAAGATGTTTGATTTTTTTGTTCAAGTGCATTAATCATCCATACCATACTATCGACCTGTCTCCCTCCTGCCTTTTGCCTCTAAACTCCTTGAACGTCTTGTATTCTCTCGCTTGCTCCATTTTCTCAACACCTATTCTCTCCTAGACCCTCTACAATCTGGCTTCCGCACTGCTCACTCCACGGAAACAGCCCTCACTAAAATAACTGACGACCTCCATGCTGCCAAAGACAGAGGTCATTACACTCTGCTCATATTACTCGACCTCTCTGCAGCATTTGATACTGTGGATCACCCTCTTCTCCTTCACATTCTCCATACTCTTGGTATTCGGAACAAAGCTCTATCCTGGATCTCATCCTACCTCTCCCATTGTACTTTCAGTGTCTCTTCTGCTAACACTCCTCCTCCTCTATTGATCTCTCTGTGGGGGTACCCCAGGGCTCTGTCCTGGGACCTCTTCTCTTTTCTCTGTACACACTCTTTCTAGGTGACCTAATAACATCTTTTGTGTTTAAATATCACCTCTATGCTGGCGACACACAAATATACTTTTCAACACCGACCTTACACCTGCTATACAGACCAAAGTTTCTGAATGTCTCTCTGCTATATCATCCTGGATGGCCCTCCGTCGCCTTAAACTCAACATGGCTAAAACAGAGCTCCTCATACTTCCTCCCAAACCTGGCCCTACTACCTCCTTCCACATTACTGTTGGAACTACAATCATTCACCCAGTAGCCCAAGCACACTGCCTAGGGGTCACACTCGACTCCTCTCTCGCATTCGCCCCTCACATTCAAAACATTTCTAAAACTTCGCTTTTTCCTCCGCAATATAACAAAGATACGCCTTTTCCTCTGTTGCTCGACTGCTAAAACTCTGACTCAGGCCCTCATTCTCTCCCGTCTTGATTACTGTAACCTCCTGCTCTCCGGCCTTCCTGCCTCTCACCTGTCTCCCCTACAATCTATCCTAAATGCTGCTGCCAGAATCACTCTACTCTTTCCTACAGTAGATCTGTCTCAGCATCTCCCCTCCTGAAATCCCTCTCCTGGCTTCCAATCAAATCCCGCATCTCACACTCCATTCTTCTCCTCACTTTTAAAGCTTTACACTCTTCTGCCCCTCCTTACAACTCAGCCCTAATTTCTCGCTATGCACCATCCCGACTCTTGCGTTCTGCTCAAGTATGTCTTCTTTCTACCCCCTTTTTATCTAAAGCCCTCTCCCGCCTTAAACCTTTTTCACTGACTGCCCCACACCTCTGGAATGCCCTTCCCCTCAGTACCCGACTAGCACCCTCTCTATCCACCTTTAAGACCCACCTTAAGACACACTTGCTTAAAGAAGCATACGAATAGCACTGTGAACATTCTGAACACAAGATACATAAAGCTTGGCCCCCTGCAGATGCACTTACCAGAACTCCCTCCTACTGTCTCTGTACGTTCTCCCTACCTACCAATTAGATTGTAAGCTCCTCGGGGCAGGGACTCCTCTTCCTTAATGTTATGTTTATGTCTAAAGCACTTATTCCCATGATCTGTTATTTATATTATTTGTTATTTATTCGATTACCACATGTATTACTTCTGTGAAGCGCTATGTACATTAATGGCGCTATATAAATAAAGACATACAGTACAATATAATTCAATACCCCTTAAACATGTCACTGTCATTAGTTTGACTTCGTTTACATAACCTTGACTACATCTGTCAGAATGAGGAGTAGGGTGAGTAGAATAGGAAGAGAGAGAGGAAGGGAAAGTGTGTCTGTGTGTTTCTACCAGGTTATCTGTGTACAGGACGTGTGAGTCTATGTCTGTGTATGTGTGCGCATTTATGTCTGTGTGTGTGAGTGCCTATGCCTGTATGTTTGTGCATAGACCATATATGTATGTCAGTGTGTGTCTGAATGTCATTCTGTGTGTCTATATGTGTGTTTGTGTTTACATTAGTGTACATATGTGTGTATGTATGTATGCACGTGTGTATTTTAAGGAGGTGAGACACCTGGGAGGGTTTTTTTTTATTAGATGTTAATGTACACCTGGGAGAGGGTGTTTATAAGGAGGTAATGCATACTGGGAGTGTGGGGGTGTGGGAATTATGAGGCAATGCACATCCGGGAGAGGTGGGGTATTATAAGGAGGTAATGCACCATCTAAGGGTGTGAGGGGCTTATAAGGAGGTAATGCACACCTTGAAGGGGTATTATAATGAGGTAATGCACCAGGGAGGGGGGAGGATATAAGGATGTAGTGGTTATGTAGGGCAGGGGTGAGCAAACTTTTTATGCCGAGCCCCCCTTTTCATCCATGAAATTTCTCGGGCCCCCCCTGCCTGATGTAATCAAAATCACATGACATCAGCGCACGTGAGCTGGTTCAGCCATTGAGGGCGAACCAGCTTTGTAACGCCCCCGCCACGCGTCTACAAAAAAAGTATTTATAACACAAATTACATAACATAAAAATAAATATTATGATATTTGTCTAATAGCGCCCCCATTTCTGCTGTATTATTAATCTCTCTCTTCCCGCCACATTAGAATCTCTCAGGACCTCTCTCCCCTCTTCCAGTCTAACACACCTCTCCCAGTCTCTCCCTCTCCCTGTATTTCTCACTCCCCCTCCAGTCCCTCTCTATCCCTCCCCTCAGTGTCTCCCCCCACTCTCTTTCCCTCCCCCTGTGTGTGTCTCTCTCTCTTTCTCCCTCCCCCTAGTGTCTCTCTCCCTCCCCCCAGTGTCTCTCTTCCACTTTCCAACCAGCTATTTTGTCTCCCTCCACCCGGTGTCTCTCACACTCTCCCTCCAGCCATTGTGTGTCTCTCTCCCTCCTGCCAGTGTCTCCCTCCCTCCCACCAGTGTCTCTCTCATCCCCATCCCCATGTAGCTCTTTTACCCCCCCTCCCCATGTCACACTCACTCTCACCCCCCTCCCCATCTCACACTCTCACCCCCCTCATGTCACTCACACCCCTCCCCATGCCCCAGTCTCACACTCACTCCCCCATGCCCCAGTCTCACACTCACTCCCCCATGCCCCAGTCTCACACTCACTCCCCCATGCCCCAGTCTCACACTCAGTCCCCCATGCCCCAGTCTCACGCTCACTCCCCCATGTCCCAGTCTCACACTCACTCCCCCATGTCCCAGTCTCACACTCCCTCCCCATGTCCCAGTCTCACACTCCCTCCCCATGTCCCAGTCTCACTCTCCCACCCCCCCATGTCCCAGTCTCACTCTCCCACCCCCCCATGTCCCAGTCTCACTCTCCCACCCCCCCCCATGTCCCAGTCTCACTCTCCCACCCCCCCCCCATGTCCCAGTCTCACTCTCCCCCCCCCCCCATGTCCCAGTCTCACTCTCCCCCCCCCCATGTCCCAGTCTCACTCTCCCACCCCCCCCCCCATGTCCCAGTCTCACTCTCCCACCCCACCATGTCCCAGTCTCACTCCCCCATGTGCCAGTCTCACTCCCCCATGTTCCAGTGTCACTCACCCCCTCTCCCCATGTCACTCACGCTGATGCAGGAAGCAGGGAGATGCTGCGGTGTACTGTAGCACAGCGCAGCGCCACCTAATGGCCAAAAGAAAAATTGCAGCTGCAGACGGCTTTTTTTCCTCTGCTCCTGGCAAAATCGCTGCTGCTTCCTGCGCCCCCCCTAAACAATCTTGCGCCCCCCCAGGGGGGCGCGCCCCCCAGTTTGCGCACCGCTGATGTAGGGTATAAGGATGTCCTGGGGGTGGTAAGGGGTTTCTTGGCCTGAGGAGGGGGTAAACTGGGGTATGGGGCCTGCAGAGGGGGATATAAGGGAGTACTGGGCTTGCAGATGGGGGTAAAATGGAGTACTGGGCATGGGGAGGTTGGATGTAGGGTTCTAGGCCTGGGAATGGGAGGATGTAAGGGTTACTTGGCCTGTGGAGGTGGGTAAAAGGGAATGGGAAGGGGGGTAAAAGTTGGTACATGGCATGTATGGGATACTGGGAATGGGTGTATAAGGGGGCCTGGGAGGAGGTTTACGGGGGTAGTGGGCCTGGGGAGGTGGTAAAAGGGGGTAGTGGGCTTGTAGGGGGTAATGAGCCTAGGGAGGGGGGATGTAGGGTACTGGGCCTGCAGAGGGAGGTATAAGGGACTTCTGGGCCTGGGGAGGGGGGATGTAGGACTACTGGGCATGAGGTGGATTTTGAGGGTACGTGACCTTGGGTTATAGAGGGGTATGGGGCCTGAGAAGGGGTATATAAGGGGGCACTGGGCCTGGGGAGGGGGATGTAGGGGGAACTGGACGTAGGGAGGTGGGGATGTAAGGGGTACTGGGTCTTAGGGTTAAAGGTAATGGATAGTAAGCTTACATAGGGCCCTTGGATGGGCCTGCAGGCCCATTGAAGGCTGGGGAATCCTCCCTTCCAGATGGGCATCAGACTGGGAAAGAGGAGGGCCCTGCAGGGGGGGCCAGGGGAAGGTGAAGGGCCCTTCTTGCCAGTGCAGACAATATACCCTAGCATCACCAGCAGGGGAGGCGGTGGCTGGCCCCTTGACTGACCAGTCCTGGGACACCAGCCCCGGCTTTCCCACCCCGTAAGCGGCCCTGATCATATCCCAATACTCGGGTCACCACAATTTTCATAAATCCACTGCTAATACCAAAACATATGGTAACATTTGAACAAAAATGCAAAAATATAGAACCATTTACTATTGTATCTCATTTTTTAAAGAGCAAAATCATTATATGCAGTGAATAAAGCATCGAGCAAATTAGATTATTACAGCAGGTTTACTTACCCTGCCATGATTTATCCTTCCAGGTTAACTTTAATGAAGAATAGAAAAATCCTTTCAAGTGGCTGCACGTTGTTAAGGGGCTTCTAGTGGTCAATATGCTGGGCTTTGCAAACACACAGCGTGATATATAGGTTCTTTTGTATTTTTACTGCATAGAGAAGCAGTTCTATCCACAGAGTGTTTAAATTGTGCATATATTTAAAAACAAGAAAAGATTACATTATTGAACCTGTTATGCACAGGAAATATTTGAAATCTATTCTTTACTTCCTGCCGCTATTTGTCAAAACATAAAAATAATGATAGATCGAAATGTAATAGTAGAATGAGTGGTTTAGTGGCAACATTCCTGCTTTTGAAGTAGTAACCTGGTTTAAATCCCAAATTCAGTTCTATGTGATCCTAGGAAGTGTTTACCCATGTTTAAGGATTACAAAAAGGAGCAAGAGCTTTCCTGTTTCTATATTAAAGGGCATTGTCAACATATGTACTGTAGTAACATGCAGGGCTTGTTTTGTAAGAGGTGCCCTGGGAAAGAGCGGGCCTCTTACCTTCTGCTGCTCCTCATCTCCTCCAACTACATTGTGGCATCATGTGACGTTGCGTTGTCACTGATGCAGCGGCCGTTATTGGAACACTTCAAGCATCATGTACATCGGAATCCCGATTTGAAACTGTGGGATTAATTCCAGCCTTCCCGCACTAAGATGCGAGCGCGGCGAGTCAGAAAAAAAAAAAACGAATTTTAGTGTTCTGGCTTTTAAAAACATGAAATTGACACAGTAGCACAGTAGCACAGTACTGTACACATTACAATTCATCCATTTTATTGCAAACGAAGAAACAGAATCCATGAAATTCAAACAAAACATTCGCGATAAGCGCGGGTGTCTTGGGCGATTGACCGCGTTCATGCTGCGTGGGGAACAGCAGAGAACTCAAAATCGGCGACGTGATGTGTTTGAATAACGGACGCTGCATCAGTCATGTAATTCAAAAAATATTTAGGACTAGCGACGGGCGAATTTGGGGGGCGGATTCCTCGAATTTCAGCGGATCGATCTCAAAAAGGGTGATCCGCGTTTTGCCATAGTGTATTGTATATACAGTATTACTTTTAGCATAAGCTAGTTGGGACAATAAAATAAGTTACACATAGCTAGATTAAATTAACTGATTTACACGTTTGCTATTTTCCGAGGTTTTTCAGTAGCTCAGAAAGAGGATAGTGAAGCAGAAGGTGGAGTCCATAGCCTTCATTAGTTGTCTTCCCTTTGTTCAGTAAATTTAAGTCCAATTTATCATATGCAGTATCCGGCCATAAAATACCTTCCAGAATTGGATGTCATTTTATAGTACAATCCATAGATTTTAATAGGCAGTAAGTGGTCTCCCAGCACCGTAACGTGGATTACAGAAGAGTGCTTAGTAAATATGGCCCTTAATCTCCATTTATTAGAATAGGGCTGAAATCCTCCCGAGCAAGGAAAAGAAAGAGAAGACATATTTTCATCTTAGATTGATGCATATTGCAGAGCGCCTAATGTGTCAAGACCTAGAAAAGTGTACTTTCAAGTTCTGCAATTTTTTTTAAAATCTTATTATTATTTTGCTTGTGGGTATGTCGAATGTAATATTTTTGTAAAAGAGTGGCCATGTGTTTGATGAAAAGAAAAAGGAGACAGATGGCAAACATATACTGAATTTGATACGTCATATGTGCATTGGATCCCAAGTGAAATATGTGAAACCATATAACAAGAGCTTTCTCCATATCTAATATGACAGCAACTAGCCATTAAAGCTACATTCCCTCCAGAGGGTTTGAGAAAAATACAGAACGTCAAATTAATGTTCTCCCTAGAAAACATAAGGAAAGCTCTTAAACAATAGACTGCAAAACAGAGACATTTTATGAGTAGAACATTTAAAAAAAATTGCTAATGAAGACCTCATTGGTACTTACAGAGAAATGTAAGGCTCAATATGGGGATTATATAACATTAGTAGGCATGTTCATTTTTTTGCGGACGTTTGACAATCAGGCAAAATTTGCCCTTTTTTTTTTTACAATTCTTTTTTTTTTACATTTAAAATGTTTGCCCAAAAATAAATGATCAGGTCCCATGACTTCAAAACATATGACCCTAAAGTCATCTGTTGACCGTTTATGTACTGCCATTATTGCAAAATGTTTGTGAAAACTGACAACATGTGCTAGATTTCCCACAGTGTAACTGTTGCAGGGTACATGCAACCACACACGTGGGTTCTCTTGATAAGGCTTCTTTATTGAGCCTTAAAACGTAGTGTTCAGATTGTACGTGGGATGGATGGATCAGTGATCCAGTTTGAAATAAGGTGGAGAAGGTGTTTCTGGGTTATGGCTACAGAGGACAGTTTAGTGATGTCCTTACAGGTATTTTACATACCTCCTGCCAGGATGGTAAGGCTTTTGGGCTTGGACATTTATAAGAAGCAAGTGGATTTAAACATGTGTGGGTGCATTGTGACGCTGCTAGTATTTTTGCATATGTTTTCTAACATAAGCTGTAGCCATTTTATCCCAACTTTGGCATCTGTGTCTGATTGGTTGGGGGTTGGTCATTAAGGGACTGAGGGGTTAACTTGAGACGTCCTGTTGTCAAGGTATACCCATGTAACCCTGCTTCCCCTCCACCCCCACCCCCAATCTCATGTAGGGTATACTAGGGAAAATGCTACACTGGTTACAGGCTAAAGTGTGGTACTTACAAGAACAGCGCCTCCATCTCCAACAGATCCCAGAGCTGTGGGGAAGACCCTCTGAAGGAGAACCTCTCTCAGCTCCTTCCTGATAGATTCCAGTCTCAGGCCAGAAGTCGTTTGAATCACAGGAATACTTTATTGGACCAATGCATGGCAGACTGCCCATCTTACAGCAATATGCTTACCAGCACATCAGGTCTACACCTGTAGGATGGCCCTGAACATACACTTCCAGCCAACGTACACTGAAAGCAGTCCCAGCTCTTCCATTATTCTCTATCAGAATAAGAGGTATGATTTCCCTTCTCTCCCCCAGAGGGGAGGCCTCAGACTGGCAGAGCCCTGCACAGTACAGATAGGGTAGACCAGTCTCTCTCAATGGTAGAGACACTGCTAAATTCAGGAAGTGCCATTCATTAAGTACAGATCCAGTAGACCCACCCCTGTGCCTCTGATTGGCACAAAGCCTGAGTACTACCTTCTCTGACTCACTGAACTGCAGTGTGTGGGGAAACCCATGATTACCCCTGGCAAACCTGCCCTTACCAGGTATTACTGCACAGGAGGAGAGAGAATCATAGCCCAAACTTACCCAGGGCTACACCCATTATCAAATGAATTGTGGATTCTGCTGGCATAAATTGTATCAGAAAAGTAAACACTACCTTCAATGAGTTATCAAAAGAGAGCAATGTTAATCTAAAGTATTTTAACGCCACAATACATTTTATTATGTAGCTTTCATATATATGAATAACGTCACTAAATGTGATTTCATTTCTGTGAGTCAATATAGTTATTCAGGAGACAAATCAGTTGTCAACAAAACAGCACACAGTTTGGAAATATTATTCAGAAGAATATCACTTATCAGAGTAATTCAGTAACTGAATAGGCTTATCGCTTATGGTTCTGATAGTACCATTTAGTTTGTTATTTCTATAGAGAAGTTAGAGCCTGTCCTTACAGAGTTGTTAAAACTGTGGAACGTCATGATTGAATTTGCAATGCTTTGGCAAAATCACAAATAAATTGTACATAAAAGCCATGCACGTTTATTAGAATTGTGCAGAACATTCACACACATTTTGCGAAGGTACAGTAGAAAATGCAGAGCCGGGGAAACTCCTAAAATATTAATGCTTGCAATAAACCATCAAATCCTCATTCAGTGATTACAAATTAAAATTTCAAATAGGAAAATTGAATTTGCTTGGAACTATCTCATATTTCAGTGACTAGAAGTAGAGTCGTGCCAATTTGTGTGATTACAGAGTATCTGTGCATGTAAAAGTCTTAGTAAATGTGCAAAATGTGGGGGTGCTGAAAACAGTGGGAGTCAGGCAGCGGGAAACTGGCAATCTGTCGGGTTACCTAGCAACAATGATGAGTATACAAAGGACCTTCCATGGGTAATGAGTATGCACAAATACATAACCCACAGAGGGTCCCTTTGTTTTCTCCTCACTGTTGCTAGGTAACCAGACAGATTGCCAGTTTCCCGCTTTTCATCTTGAGAGAGAGAGTGTAGTTATGAAGGTGTATATGTATTTATAGCCGAAAGTTATTAAAGCAGAAATCCAACCAATTTTACCTATTGATTTATTTGGAGGAATAGTACCAGGGGTCCTCTGGAGTTGAACTGCACAGCTGCCAGTGTTCTTCTTGAACATTTAAGATGGCCACTGCGGTCATCCAATAGGAAGTCACAATGTAATCTCACACAATGATGTTGCAGTTTCCTATTGGCCCATGGAACCTGGGAGGTTTGTTGACCATTTTAAGTCCCTTAATGGGAGAGAAAACACCTCAAACTAATGCAATCTGAGCAATATATAGCTTCATTAAACTAGGATTGTCTATCTGAGAGTGCTGCAGATCCTTTTTTTGCTGTGTATCTACTGGACTGATTGGTGTTCCCTGTCCTTCTGCGCCCACCTCTATCCTGCTAAGTATATTTTTGTTTTCTTCATATAGTCTTGTGTTTGAGTGCACCCGGCATTTATATATATATATATAAAGTCCGTCCATTGTGCCCCAGATACTAGTGATTGTGTGTGTGTGTGTGTGTGTGTGTGTGTGTGTGTGTGTGTGTGTGTGTGTGTGTGTGTGTGTGTGTCAGAGCCATCACTTTAAGACCATGAGACCTGAAACTTTGCATGCATACTAAGGGGAGACCTGAAACTTTGCATGCATACTAAGGAGATCCCTGGGGAGGGGAGGGGGGGCATTAATCCCCCCCCCTGTTTTTAACTGCTCCACTTCTGATGTGGGGTTATGAGAGGGAGTGGCAGAGGTGGGGTTGTAAAAGATGAATGGGGAGAGGTGGGAGGTAAGAGAGGGAATAGGAGAGTTGGGGATGTAAGAGAGGGAGTGGGAGAGCTGTGAATATTAGAGAGGGAGGGGGGATATGGAGGTGTAAGAGAGGTAGGGAAAAGGTGGGGTGTAAGAGTGGGAGGGGGAGTGAAATGGGAAGGAAAAGGGAGATAGTTGGAAAAGTGAGAGAAAGGAAGGGAGAGAGCAAAGTGAGATAGATGGGGGGGAGAAATACATGGAGAGGGGGAGTGTGAGAGGAGGTGGTGTAAGAGAGGCAGGGGGAGAGGTGGGGGTATAAGAGGAAGGTCACTAATGGTGTCTGTGTCACTGAGGGTAGATGTCACTATAATTTAGGGTGGGAGTCTCAGTGACTGGAGTTTCAAGTATGCAATGGAAAAGATGACTCCAACAGCTGGTTCTGGTATAAAATAGAAGTAGGAAAAGGTACTATATATAAATTCCTAATTTTTAGAGTGGCGTCAGATGGCACGGAGGGTGGAGCTAAGGGTGCGCAGAGTCTGACTTGTGCTCCGATTGCTGGATACTTACAGGACAGTGTCAGGCTACATAACAAGAGTACTTTTAGAAGGCAATTTGCTCTATTTCCAGATTGCAACATGCGGTACAGATGCAGCAGCCGGTATTTTAAGGCATCACGCCGCCGTTTTCGTGTGTGCTGCTGTACTCCACGCGGCATGAATGCGGCCAATCGCCCCAGGCATGCGCGTTTATTGAGGTTGCTTTGTTTGAATTTTATGGATTGTGTGCAATTAAATGCAATGAAATGAATGAATTGTAATGTGTACAGTACGGTACTACTGTGCTACTGTGTCAATTTCAGGTGTTTAAAAGCCAGAACACTAAAATGCCATTTTATGCACTCGCTTGCACTCGCGTCTTAAGGTGGTATGGTTGGAAGTAATCCCGCGACATCACATGGGTATTACGAGGTATAAACCGCATGTTTTCGTAAAATTATGGCCGCTGCATCTGGACATGTCTAGTACATGAATTATTTACGATACGAGCCGCAGCATTGTATAGCGAGTATTAATGTGCTATATTCCTAACGCAATACTCCTCTGATACTATGGACTCTAGCATGGTGTGTTACTGACACGGATCTGTCCTACTAATTAGACTCTAAATATCCACACAATTATGGGGCTTTTTGTGGTCTTGTGCATTGTATATGCTACATTACTGTGGATTTTCATAGATGTGCAATACCTGTGATTTGGCCCTGTTTGTTATATCAGCAGCATCTCTAACAGGTAATACAAATATAGCACTAAGATGATATAATACGTGCTTATTAATACTTGTATTTGTTAGATACAGTATTTGCTGTTGGGATATTTGGATAAAGTAGATCTCTGCCTGTAATCTATTTTAGATCTGTTCAGCAATCTGGAAATTTTCTACTATTGGTCCAGCTACTGTATTTAGCTCTACTTTGATCTGATTACCTACCAGATCAGTTAACAGAATACATCCTCCCCGCTTCCCTCCACCCTCCTAGTTTTAATCTGTTATTTCCATTGTTGCCTTATTTTAAATTTTACACATTAAATTTTGTTTTTTAATCGCCTTCATTCATCGTGGCACATACCTACCTTTGGTGTATGTGCTATGTGAGATATACTTAGGTTTCTTTTCCCTTTTTTGTGCAAAGTATATTTCAACATTAATCATGGGTGTTACGGCAAACATGAACACAAACATTGTACTCTGTTGTTAATAAAAAGAAAAACTGAGTTAAATGTAGCGCAGTTTCCCCCACCCCCTGGGAGATGTGTAGCTACGGTGTTTGTATGGTGCAATACCTGGTAGCTCACAGGAGGCCTGAGCCTCCACTGCTGGAGCCTGGGGTGTATCTTGGAATGTTGCTCGGTAGCGCCTCCACCTTTAGCGGGATTCTATAGTGCAGAATGACCCCGGTACAGGACACATAAGAAATAATACACACGAGGTATAACGGAACGGTTTACTATACACACTAATATAGTACAGCCTATCACCAGGCCTTGCATGGCTGTACCTAGGGGCCCTTGGGCACCCAACCAACCCGGTGTCCACAAAGTCACATCCCCAACCTAATGTGCGGTACAGCGCTGCACACTAATGTGTGAAGGTGAGTTGGTGCACGTGATGAGGTGAGGTACCTGCCGGGTGTGTCCACACCCGAACGCGCAGTGATGCTGATGGGATCCACGGATCCAGTGACGGTAACCACGAAGCCTAAGCCTCTATGTTCTGGTGGGTCCTGCAGGGATTGTACCACCATATGCATTGTCTCTTTGTTGCAGATGTCTGAACCCAGATCACCTGAGGTCAGGATGCAGCCGCTTACTGGCTGTGTCCCTCACTTTAATGCTACAGGGGCAGTGTCCCTATCTATGGGCCTGTCCCTGCAGCAACCACAAGCTGAGGGGAGCCGGGGACTAGCTGGGGCCTAATAGGGGGTATCTGGCCTAGTGCAGTTGATACAGATACCTGCTCACACAACCTACCCCTTCCTTGTTTCAGCTCCGACTGACTAGCATGTCTTTTGCCCGCAAAATCTATCCACTAGTGCAGGGGAAATCAGCAGCCCCATTGGCTGTGTGGCTACATGTGACCTATACAGCCCAATGCATGATGGGACTTGTAGTCCCTGTGGAGCATTCTGCTGTAATGGCCGCTTCTCCTACAGCCCTACTGCGCATGCGTGAGACTCCTCAAATAGCTGCCGTGCTGGTCTGCTCAATGTGCATGCGCAACCACCTCAACATGGCGGCGCCCTGTAACAAGGGCTGTCAGGAGCCTCTGGCGACTCAGTCGCCTCCCTGCTCCTACCATAACACTACTGCTCTGCTCACCTCAACCCACAGCCAACGCGGAGGTATCAAGGGGGGTCGAGGGGATTAAGGGGAGTCCAGAGGGAGACCATGCCACATATAATATAAGAACACAGGGGGATGGGCTAAAACTGCAGCAAGTACATTCAAAAGTCCATATTACTGTTGCTTAGAAACAGTTGGTTGCTGTTCATTTTTCAGAGAAGCAGACTTAGTTGTTTTTTTATAAAAATAGACACATGCTCAAAAAGGTCTTACTGTGACTGATTATTTTATATGTGATATATGTATGTGATATAGTCATCTTCTGGTGGATGGATTAAATTGCATGCACCACTGGGAAGAAAGAGGTTAAACGTGATGACCCTATTATATTGGTTATTATTATAACCTTAATGCTACCATGGCACAATGAAATATGAGAGTGAAAAGGCAGTGAAATGCGTATAGATATAGTACCAACGGAGGTCACAGGTGAGAGATTACCAAAGGACATGATTTAGTAAAAACAGAATGGAAAGACATTAAGTGAAGGGCTGGGCAATAACCAAACAATTTCCACAAAAGCCATATTAATTACTGTTTCAACTTTGCATGAAAGTACTGTATGTTTTCCTTTATAATTTTATTCGACAGCATGTTCATTTGTTTAAATAAAGCCCTTTGTATTATGCATTCATAATATGTGGAACCAGTACCGTTTTACACGTTTTGATAAAAAATATGGATTGAACCTTTATACATACATTAATGTTCACCAATGCTTGTTTTCTAAGCTGTATGGCGTACACTATTGTATGAAATTCGAAAACTATGTGCAATTTTGCTCAAGAAATGGTAATAAGTCTGGAACAGCTGGATTTCATTGTATATAGTCTGATTTGCCTTCTCAACTTCCATGCTTGAAGTCAAGTGGAACAATGAAAATTATTATAGACTATAATACTACGGATACAAACACACTCTAGAATAATTACTACATTTATAAAATATAATGTGTTGGAGATTTCAGATCAACTAGAGTGTGTATTTTCAGATATTGTTTTTTCCAATTTCCATATGATAGCAGCTGTTTTGGGATCTTTTTAATGTTATCTTTGTATGTTTTGTATCTGGGTTGGAGAATGCTTATTTTAGGGGGGCGCAAACTTTTTTCCTGTGCCCCTCTGCTGGCGGTCACCTCACCCCGTTCCCCCCCTCACCCCCACTTACCTCGGCTCTGGCGTCATGACGTCACGTTGCCATAGCAACGTGACGTCACATGACCTTGTGGCGTCATTTGACGCCGCGTTGCCATGGCGACGCGTGTGGAGCCAAGGTAAGTAAAGGTTTACAGAGGCCCTGCAGCTCCCCCGGCACTTAATTTAAGTGCCTTTGGGAAGCGCGTGGGGCCTCTGTGAACCGCGCGCCCCCCCGCAGGCAGTCTCGTGCCCGCCCTGGGGGTCGTGCCCCCCAGTTTGCGCACCGCTGCATTATTTTATAGATAAAAACATATTGAGATCTATTCTAGTAGCTTAGATACCCAACTCATCGAGGATTTTGAGCAGCTATTGCAAAATTGTGCTAGGTAGCTATTCAGAAAGCCTCGATGAGTTGTTTAAATCGTGCATCGAAGGCATTTTCTCACGATTTCTGTCTCCTGGCCAAACACATCATGTGGGAGCTGGCGATAAGCTCAAATGCGCATTTTTTATAAAATTGTGCTATTCTAGTTGCCTCAATAATCTCATCTGGGCTCTGGAATTGTGATTTTATCACAGATTCTTTGAAAAGGGATGCGAAAGAGGGACTTTTTTCCTGCATCAAATGGATGCCTACGGTCTCCGGAGCTGCTACACATTAATATCAGCTCCGGAGACCCCCGGCATCAATCCAATACAATAAAAATACATTTAAAGGCAGCTTCATTAACTTAGCGGCTAACCGCTTTTGTTTCCACCGCTATGGTAGTGAAGGGGTTAACCACTCTGGCAACCTTCCTGGCAGGCCTAACCACCCACCCTGGGGCAACTACCACCTTCATCCACCCCCTCAGACTATTCAAGTTTAACCCCTTCATTGCATTAGCGACTAGCCGCTAAGGTAATTAAACTGTTTTTATTCAAATGTTAATAATAGTGTGCGTGAGCAGGGGGTCTCCGGAGCAGAACCGCATTGATTTCAAGTTCTGGGATCCACTGCTTCCCGAGATAAAGGCTCTATTATGGAGTGCTGGTCTCGGAAAGAAGGGTGTCCCCGGACCTTAAATCAAAAAGGTTCTGCTCCAGAGACTCCTTGCTCACGCACACTAGTATTAACATTTGAATAAAAACATTGCAATCGCCTGTGAGCTGTGCAGGGAGAGGCAGCTCTCTCAGATTACGAGAAACTCTAGGGGGGAGAACTTAGAACAAATCTCAGATCACTTTGCTGCTACGCAGTACGGTTTGGGCACTTTCCCACCGCGTGGTTTGAGAGAGGTTCAGATTCTTTCTGAATACAGTGATAACTCAAATGACAAACAGTTCGGCGGGTACATGCCAAACTTTGCTATATAGCAGCAAACTCATCGAAGCTACTAGAATAGATTCCATTGTCTTCTTTATTCATATAACATACTTGCTGTTCAGTGAATAACAGATACTAACAACCATGGAACTGTAACCTGAGTGTTTCTAGGCACGGAGATGAACAAATCTGTTTGTTCATTTAGTGAATAATTTATGCATGTTTTGCAAAGTCAGTATAACCACCTCACACTGATGAGACCTGAAAGGTTGAAATAGCTTCTGTCAGTAGGTTTACTGGCTATGCACTTCTTTATCTCAGGTTGGGCTGACATGCTGTGTAATACAGCAGGCATAAGCTTATAGGAATCCATGTTAAAATGGACAAGAAGCAAAAGGTGACACACACACACATTACCCGGAATCCCTGCTGCAGTGGAAGCATTGTTTGCTAAGAGATAATGGTGCAAGAAAGGGTTGCAGACTGTCTGAGACATGTGAATGTGCTCACAAGTGGTATTTTTATTTGCGATGCATGTCTTGTAAACATTTCCAAGTCATGAAACATTTCCAGACAAACCAGTGGCCTGCAGCTCCATAAAAATCTACATGTAGCCTCCCTTTGGGACTGCTATTCCAATTAGGGGGTTAACAACCTTAATATGTTAACTGTGTGAGCTCACGTAGGGTAACTTCCCTTTCCATCACATAATAATAATAACAATAACAATAATAATAATAATAATAATAATAGCATGATCTTGTATAGTGCTGCTAGTTTTATGTAGCGCTTTACAGGGGAGCTTACAATCTATGTTTTTGGTGCCTGAGGCACAGGGAGATATAAAGTGTCTTGCCCAAGGTCACAAGGAGCCAACACCGGGAATTGCCAGTCAGTGTCTTTATGCCACGGGGAGGAGTGGCTCAGTGAGTAGAGTTTCTTGGAAAGACAATAATCCACACCCACTTTATGTCTTGTGACCTGTAATGTCACCATCTGCAAATATATATAGCTCCCCTGAATGTTCTATAACTTAGGTTCCTGTGACTGACATTTGGAGGAACCTCACTGTTAATAATGTAAATATGTTCCTGTGTGGAGATATGTGTACTAAGATTGATCTGTCCCTGTTTCTTGTTTTGTAGTTAGGGAAAGTGATCTAACCAGATAGCATCCATATGAATGGTCATGATTAACCCATTTGTTCAGATACAAGGAAGCCTATGCCCAAAAGGGGTTCCCCAGGTAGGAACTTTAGGGCATAGTCAGATCGGCCCCATTCAAAGGTCCGTAGCTGACTCAGGCTCAGTCTGCTCAGAGGTGGCAGTCACAGTACAATACTGGGATATTGATCCCTAGGAAATAGAATGTCAGCCATTGCCTGCAAGGGTATCACTAGTAATGGGACATGTCGGACACTATACAGAAGAGGAGAGATTCATCTAACCCAAAAAGAAACAAGCAAAAGTACCTGCCTAGCGTATTTAAATTAGGGTACCTAGGGAAGAAGCAAATAGTACAACTGTAAATGTATCAGTACATTTCCCTCTTTTTTTTTTCTCCCCATATACAGAGGCCCCCCTTTTTTCCACACTGATTGCCGGGGAGAGCATGGAGCCACTGTAATATTTTTACCTTCTCCTTCATGCTGACCCCCTCCAGCATCGCAGCGTCAAATGATGCAGCGCCGTCACATGGCATCACATTGCCATGGTAACCAATGCCATGGAACGCCAGTGTCATTTCACGCTGTGACACTGAAAAAAGAGGAGGGTGGCACGAAGGAGGCTGAGGCCCGGGCGGCACCAAGGTAAGTGCTTATTGTGAGTGGTTTTGTAACTCTGTCACTGTCTTAACAGCTTTCCTAATAAACGACGTGTTAAAGACAAGTCGTAATTGCAGGCAAAGATTGATTCCTTTAAAGGCTATAATGAGGTTTGCTATGTTTTGATGAATTGTTACATTTTCAGCATACGTTTGCGTCACATGTAAGAAAGCGTTTCCTACATGTGATGCAAATTATTACTATGCCACTTCTCTTTTGGCAGATCTTTTGATGCAAATAAAAGATAAGAGTGACACCCAGAGATGCAGAATTTGACACATATAATAATAATCTGTGCGTCTTCAACAGCGGAGCATCTGCAGCAAATTGGAGAAAAAAGTGGGCTTGGGATGAAAGGCGGGGCCATTTGTGATACCTTCATTTGCTAACCTGCGAGTGTCACCATTATGGGGTGTCCCCTAAGAAGGAACCAGGTGCATAATGACGTATCCACCATATGTCGTTTCTGAAAGGGGCGTCTGTGAATTTTCAATATCAACATCAACAAGGATATCTGAAGGGTGAAATAAGCTTCTGTTGATGGAACAATGTACCTGGTGAGGTGTGGTCCAGGTTCAATGTTAGTGGACATCGAGTTGATGTTCTGTTTGCTGCTGTTCAATCCAGATTTTTTCTGTTTACTGAGGTGTGAGGTTTTTTTGAGAGGAGGGGATTGATGACTGTTGCCTACCAATGAAATGTTAAATTTCTTGTTTTTATTTTCAATGATTCCATTCTTTATTGATTGGGTTTTACGACAAGAGGCAGTAGACAAGCATTATCTTGACAAATTTTTGTTTGATGGTCCGGCTCGGGTTGGGACTTGCAGTTTTTTGTTAAGGAATTATGAGGAGCTCTTGTTTATTGGGGGGAATAAGCACATTTTAGGGTAATAAAGTAATATTGCTGAAATTAATATACTGTTGATATTACTGAAAAGGACAGGGGGGGGCATGGAGAGGAAATTGTTAGCAGTGTGCGGAATCCATTTAGTCTTTGTATGTGCTATATGTCAGTATGCGTGTTGTTGCAAGAATGAACTTTGCTCCAGAGGAGGAATATGGACTGTGACTTGTTGCTCAAATACTCAAGTGTTGTGGTCAGCTAAAAGAACTAGTTTAGGTTAGATTAATTGATCTTTGAAGCCAGTCTGGAATAGATAAGATGACCTGTAACTTGATTGGTTTAGAAAAGGTTTATCCACTTGTGTACAGGGAATGAATTGTGTGATGTCATTATATTCTGCCTAGTAACCTATGTTAAACAAAGGAATCTAAAATGTATATAAAGCCTGCTTGGGCCCTCCCCTGGCAGAAATAAGGTGGGGAAAGTTTTGCTGGGCCATGGTTGTTAGTCTGGTGATGTCCTTCCGGTTTGGCTGCTGGTATTTTATATCCCCCCTGCCAAGCTGGTTCAGCTGGTGGGCTTGAACATTTATAAGAAGCAAGTGATTTAAACACATGTGGGTGTAATGTGATGCTAGTGTTTGTTTTATAACAAACGCCGTGACCATTTTACCCCAACTTTGGAGTCTGTGTCTGATTTGTTGGGAGTTAAGGGACTGAGGGGATAACTCGAGACCTCCTGATGTCATAGTGATATTTTATAGTGGTGCCAAGTCAATCTTTAATCACCTTTCAATCTAGCTATTACAATCTATTACAAAATCCTCTACATATAATTGTGTTCATCAGATGCCAGTAAAAAAAAATTCTGAAAGAATCTCTAATAGTAACTAAATCTAAACCTGACATTTCAATCACAGATATAACATTTCTTGTGATACTAATTTCCCCTGCCATCACATTTCCAACTTGATTTACATGACATTACAAATACATTGGTTATTAGTTTTAGCAAAAATACTGCTTTTGGTAAGGGGTTGAGAATTAACATTCTTAAGGAATTACCCACAGATTGAAGGAAACAATACTAAAGTAGTGCAGTAGTACTTAATGGTAAAGTAAGAAATTAGCACTCACATTTTCTTTGCATTTCCTATGTATTCTTGCAGATTTTCACTTATTGATTTTTTTTTTACCATCCACAAAATCATTACCACTAGACGTGCACTTGAACGCGTGTTTTGGTTGTAAATATTTTTCGTCAATTGGATTTGGTAAAACTCATGCAAGGGTTTTATTTTAGATTATGGGTATTGAACAATTTCATGTGAAAAAATATAAAATCATTTAATCTGGAATAATTTTTTTGTTTCTTATAGGAGTATTTATGTCATTTTCAATCTATTTAGCAAAAATAATGATAATCAATAATAATGTGGTTTATGTCTATTTGCATTGTCCAGAAAAAAAAGATGACAAGGTAAAAGAAAGACAGGATGACACTAGTTGGAATGAGGAGACTGTTTAGGAAGACTATTTTAAAACAAGTATGTTACTGTACTGTATGTTGCAAATTGAGTGCATGAAGGGTGCTGTGTCAGGAGAAGTATACTACTATTTGCAGATGAAATCCACTATGACCATTCAATCAAATGCATGTTATATTGAAGATGGAGTGGATAAAGGATGCTGTTCACTGTGTGGCCTTGAGCACTTGCTCTTTCATACAGCAAAAAGTCTTGTTTAGCAGAAAAGGACAAATATGATTGGTAGAAAAATTCACCCAATTTTATGAAATAAATAATGTAGTGTCCAGTTAAACACAGAATAGTCATTGGAGGCCCAGAAGCATAATTCTTAATGACTGACTAATAAAATCTAGCCTGAGGTATAAGATATGTTATGTTGGGGATGGAGTGCATGAAAGATGGTGATTGAAGTAATACAGGAGAATACACTGGTAGAGTAGAGACAGGTCATATAATGCTGATTCTCTATACCAACCTACAGTACTTTATATACATATTTTATACATATATGCATACATATATACAGTAAATGTTATGTATATATGTTGTCTGACCTGAAAGTGATTGACTGAGACAAGCCAAATGGTAGGTGTCGCTGCCTAGTTATATTATACATGTTCAGTAAACAGTATGATACAATTTTTAATATACAATTAAATTATACAAATAATGATTTTTTTTCTCTCTCTGCCTCTGTGCCAGCCTCTCTATACATTCCTACCCTACTTTTGCCTGCTAACACAAAATGGCTACAGGGAATTATCTGTATGGCTTTATAGAAAAGAGGGATTAAATAAACTGACTTGAGACCAAGGCAAACTGGAAATATTTTGACCTCAATTTTGATTTGGGCCCAGCACAAATTTGACCCTTGGGCTACATTTTACTCGGATAGCTCAGGATTTCAGTTGAGGTGTCAGATTTCAACAGTCCAGACGTGAACATCTCTATTACTCATTAACTGAATGCATAGTGACCATCACTAAAAAATAACTGTTTTAAAAGCAAATAAACATTGTCAAAGAAAGATGCATGCTTTTTTTCTCTGGAAGAATTTAGAGGATAAAAGCCTATAGTGGCACTATCCCATGAAACCTCTGTTAGAGCTGAAAGGTAATGTACATAACAGTATATTTGAACAAATCGTGACAAATCAGGTGCTCCCCAGTAAATATTGTACGGAATCCACTCCTGGCTTTGGTTATAGCTTTTGCAGACTTCTGCAGTTGCAAGCTTCCTCTGGCAATCAATGGCACATGTGCTGCCTCTCATTGCAGCTTCTGCCCTGTGCTCCATCATTGGAGGAAAACTCACACACCCTCCTCCTGGGATTGGATCTCCGCCCTTTATATCCTGGGCGTTGGCACTGAACCAGTGCCGAGCATAACTCCTACCTTGGATGTTACCGTCTCTGCCACAAACCGCCCAGGCCTCTCTCCTAGTGTTCTAACTTTCCTAGTTCCTGAGTATCCAGAGGCCTGTTCCTGTCTCCTGTGCTGAAGCGTGGTTAGCCAGCACTGGTACCTGCTGCATTCACTCCTAGCAGTGGTTACCCTTAATTTCCTCGTACCTGCTGCATTTTCTCCTAGCAGTGGTTACCCTTAATTTCCTGCGGCCTGCTGCTATCTCCATGCAGTGGCCTGCCTTGGACTTCTGTGCTGAAGCGTTGGTTTCCCCGACGCTGCCCTGCGGTGTACTTCGGCCAGCCTGCTGTCTCCCCCTGCTGAGACCGGCGTCATGGGCCGAGCCCGCTCCTCGCGCAGAGGCCACTCCCGCGCTCACGCTCCTAAGCTGAAGCGGGGAACTCCTGTCTGCCTGTTGCCGATTCCTTGCTACGAATACGACCACCCGGATGTCTTCTATCCTGACCCTGCTTCGACCCTCGATTGTCCTGTCTTCTCCTACCCCGACTTTGGCTTCAATAACGACGATGCTGCCTTCTCCAATCCTGACCCTGCGATGTACGACTATGAACTGCGCACTCCGGATCAGTCTGCGCGGACTAAGGTCAGTGATTATATAACCCCACCTCAGCCCCGCGGTCCGGTCCCGGTTTGTGGCGAGCATCGGCGTAACAGTATGCTCGGCCCATCAAAACCGGGCCGCGCCGTGGCGGGGGTTGGCAATTTTCCAACTGAAGTTATGTCCCAGCCTGCGTACCAGTCCCACTCTGAAGGCCAGTATCTGTGTGAAATACTACCCCTGATTGAAGAACTGTTTACGTATGAAGGGTTAACCCCTTTGCAAAGACAATGCCGTTGTGATCTCTTTATTAAGGCTTACTGTATCCAGAACTTAAAACAGTCTCTGGCCGCTTGTATTTGCTCCCCTGATTCCCCTTTAACCTGGGATAACGTGTACCCTATGGAACTGGCCGACGCCCAAGAGGCACTCTATGCCCTGGCCTTATCACTGGACATTCATCTAGTACAACAGGGCGCCCTCCTCATGTTAGCTCAGTCTCAAGATACGCTCCATGTACTTTCCTTAACACTTGACATTTGCATAAAAGAACAGGACCCCCTCCTTGCCAGCTACGCTGCTGCTTGGCAGATCCCCTATGCTGCCAGTCCTGTTACTAAACCTGTGGGGTACCTCCCTCTCATAAGAATGGCCAAACCATCTCTCTGTCGCTGCCAACTAAGGAAGAAGCTGCCACGCTCCCTAATCCTGAGTTAAACTCCCTGGGTTCTGTCCCCGAGGTTATTCCGGTCTTAACCCCTGCTAGTCAGGCCTATGAGTCCCCCACTGTAAATTCCTGCATCCCCCAGGTCAGTGTGTCTTCCCTAGCACCAGAGAATGAATCCTGTTTGCCCTCTTTTTCTAAACCAAATTTTTTAAACTCTGTTCCTGAGGTTTTTTCTATTTTAACCCCTGCTAGTCTGCTCTGTGAGGTCCCCACTGCTAACCCTAGTATTCCGCAGTCCAATGTTAGGTCCCTAGGGCAAGAAGTTGAACCCCCTATGACCCCACTCTCGGAGACTAGTTTCTATTTCTCTGATTCTCAGGTACAGAGTAACTTAACTCTTGAGGTTTTTCCTATGTTAACCCCTGCAGGTCAGCCCTATGAACCTCCCTTGGTAAATCCCTGTAGTCCGTCAGTCAAGGACACCTCCTTAGCTTCAGAGGATGGACCCCTTATGTCCCCTGACTCGGCTAAAATGCTCGGGGCTACGCCCCCTGAACTTTCGGCAATAATACCTGCTCCAGTTAAAAGTATTCTGGAACCGTTTGTTTCCCTAAGCCTGTTCACAGAATCCCCACTCCTAGGTATTTTGCTGACCCCGTCTGTCACTCAGAGAGCTGAAATCTCTGCTTCTGAGCATTGACCCCTTTTCGTGGAATCTGTTGTCGTTTCTGATGTCCCAGACACTCTTTCCCAAATACCCACTTCAGAGACCAGCACAGTTGTGGTTGCCCCCCTTGCACTGTCTGTGTTCTCCTCTTCTCAAATCCTAGGGTTTAAAGCGAACAGTACATATTATGCCCCTTTCCAAGTGACCCCTTCTGAGATCAGCGTATCTGCTGTTGCTCCCTTAATACAATTACAGTCAGGGCCCTCCTTTTTGAAGGATCAGGTTTTCAAATTTAAAACTCCCTTTATCCCTGATTTTGTAAACCTGTAGTCCCTTCTCACTGTAGTTAAAAGTTCTCCAGCAGCCGCTGAGTTAAGCTCTGCCGCTGCCAAATCTTCTGTTGTAGAAGCAACCTTCCCTAGCTTACTTCTGTTTGCCCTATCTGTTATGCCTGTTCCCTATTCTTTTCCTCCTCTGTCTCTGTGTGTTGCTTTTCCTGTCCTTGACTCTAAGTCTGTCTCCTTGGAACCGGTGACAGCTATTAGCTCCCCTTCTACGGTCCCTCAGGCTATCACTTCGGAGATCAGCTTGTTTGTCCCTGATCCCTTACTACGCTCTGAGTCGTCCATTGGCTTCTGTCTGGCTCCTGAGGTAGAGGCTGATGGTCTGCCCTCCACCTCTGCGGTAGTCTGTGAGATGCCTATCACCTTTACTAAAATTTTTGTTTTGCAAGGTATTTCTCCTATTAAGTCTGTGATACCTGCAATTCCTTTAATTGGTTCAAAGACCCCTGTCACTGAGTCTCCCATGGAGTCTGATGCCCTCACTAGGGATTCTCAGGGATCCAATTCTGAAACAAGCGCAATGTTCTTTGATTTCATTACAGTAGCTAGTTCAGTTCCTGCTGGTTCTCAATCACCCACTTCAGTGACAAGCATGATGTCCCTTGTTTCTATTGGAAAGTCTACCTCAGTTTCTTTCACGGATCATGCCACAGCCTCCGGGATGATTAAAAATTACTTTAAGTCTGGGATGCCCACTCCTTTAATAATACTGTTCCACGCTGATTCGCCTACAGTATTCAGGGTATCCACTACTGACTGTATGTCTACAACCACAAACTCAGGGGTATCGCATTTGGAACTTTCAGTAATACCCGCTGTGTCTCTTTTTTCGAAAGACCCCGTCTTTAAGATGGACTTATATTTCCCTGTGTCTTCCACAATACTTGGGGTACTTGCTATTGACTGTTCTGTCGCAAAACTAGGGTTACTTCTCAAGAAGGTGCCTGGAGCTACCGATGTTAAGAACCCTATGTTTAAAACAGTAATATTTTGCATTGCTTCTCCCACAGTATCATGCGAGACCTGGGTACTTGGGACCTCCACTCCTAAGCCAAGCTCTAGTTCTCTGTTTTCTTTCTCTGTGTTGGAGGCACCCAGCTTTAACCCCAATAATTTGCAGTACTTACAATGGGTATGAAAATAAACGCATGTTCACAACAATTTTAACATTGTAGGTGGTTAGTCTCCTTGCCTCCCACCATCCCTCCAAGGGCTCCGATGCTCTGGGGAGTCTTCCCCAGCTGCTGACTTCCTTGCCTGGGTCCTCGTGGGCTTGTCACATCACATTTGATTTCCAAAGCGTCACTTCCGGTTTTGGTCTGTTGCTGTACAACGTGCCTGTGAGTGCTGCTGAAGTCTGGTAACTCTGGTGACTCCTACTATACGCGTTTTACCAATGGATTGGCTTAATCAGGAAAACTCCAGACCGAGACCGATGCTTTGGAAAAACAGATGTGATGTGACGGAGCCCACGGAGATGCCAGCAGAAGTCAGCAGCTGGGGAAGGCTCCCCAGAGCATCAGCACCACTGAGGGGACGGCAGGTGGTGAGGGGACTAACCACCTACGATGGTAATACTGTTGTGAACATGCCTTTATTTTCGTACACATTGTAACTACATCCAGGATACCAGAGACATTCCTCGCCAGGGCAGATTTCTTCCCCTACCCAATAGACTGTAGACTCAGGCAGGGGTATATAAAAAGAGATGCTTTATTTAGCAGCAACTGCTTTTGTCGTGCAGCAGGTACAGATAGATTGAGATGGGTTCCAGACTTTTGGTTGATGCTTGGCCCTCTGATAATATTGAGGCCATGTTCTCAGTTCTGATCATTCTCAGTCAGCACAGGAGGAACTGACTGGCATGTCTCACCCCCAGCCGGGAGGAAACTTCACACACCTCCTCTCCCTGGGAGGGGGGGAAGAGAACTCTCTATAATTTAGCACTTCCTCTCTGAGACACCAGAAGGGGAGGGCACAAGATCTGCACCATTATTGGCTATACACAGACCGCCATACTTTCCACTCAGAGAGTCTGCACGGGGGGGTGGGGAGGGGTAGTGGTTTAAAAAAGGTAGTAGGTTGTGGTTTAAAAAAAAAAAAATATTCAAGCATACTTTAAGTATTCAATGATAAAAAAAAACCTTTATATTTTTAATGATCCATGGTAAGTAAACGCATTGGAGGGTTTTTATGATCTGTAGCTAATTGCCTTTGTGCACTTTGCAATTAGAGACAGATTGTCAATTTTCTTTTGTCCCTCTTAACCTTTTGATTTGTGAAATAATGATGACACTTTCAGAAGTTGAAGATCTCTCAAAATCTCTAATAATAACTAAATCTCAACCTGACATTTCGATCACTGACTTTACATTTATTTTGATATTAACTTCCCCTGCCATCAAATTTCCAACTTTATTTACAATGCATGACAAATGACAAAATGGACTACATGTAATTATTGTTCAATGAGAATTTTACAGGGTCATTTGATTAAAAACATACTTTATTAGATTTTCACAAAACATATACACAAGAAGTAATATTTTCATTTTAGAAGTGTTCATTCGTAACTTACATTTATAAAGTAATACTAATATTTATTGTTCTTAAATATGGATGGTGCTGCAATTTGAGAAAAATCAGAAAGTTCTAAGAATATTTAAATATATTTTTAAGTAAAATAAATGAAACATGACAGCGATTTGATCCAAGCTACTCTATTTCTATCATTTGAATTTCTGATGAAAGTTTTTTCTATTTGTTTTCAGACAACAGTCACAATAAGTTCAGAGTGATTAAGTCTTCCTTAATTAGTGTAAATAAGCAGCAGCAGTGCATATTTGAATCTACAAATGAAGATGAATGTGCTGCTACATATACACAGTATTCAGCTCTGACATACTGTAAGGATTTTAGCTAGATTCCACTTTAAATAGACAATCAAAGTCTGCATATTTTTTGGCACATTTTTAATTTGGGTTATATGGGATTGAAGTAGAGGGACTCCAGAGCTGAACCCTGTTAATTTCAACTCCGGGAACCCCCATGCTTGTGATGATACCTCCGAATTAAGTGCTGGTAGCAGCTCTCCTCAGCTGTCAGGGTTCATAATACGTCAGCCGTATAGAGATCTCGGGCCCTGCGGGACAATAGGAAGCTGTGACATCATCAGTGCAGTATTTTATTGGCCCCTGTGACGCAGGAGCTTTAAACTTTAAAGCCCTGTTTGAAAAGCTGGAGCGGCTACAGGCACCTATTTTGGAGGTAAGTATCTCTGCAAATAGGAGCGGAAATTAATGGGGTTCAGCTCCGGAGAGCCCCTGCTTCAATTGTGTGTGTGTGTGTGTGTGTGTGTGTGTGTGTGTGTGTGTGTGTGTGTGTGTGTGTGTGTGTATGTATGTATAGCATATACAAATATTACTTGTGAGCACATTCACATGTCTTAGACAGGTCTGCAAACCTGCTTTTCGCCATTATCACCTACAATACAGTGCTTCCACTGCAGCAAGGGATTCTGGGAAATTACATGCAAATGAGCAAATAGAATCCCTTGCTGCAGTTGAAGCACTGTATTCTAGGGGATAATGGCTAAAAGCAGGGTTGCAGCCCTGTCTAAGACATGTGAATGTGCTCACAAGTAATATTTTTATATGCTATATGGTGGAGGATTTTTAGTCACCTTTTCACCCACCATAACTTAAATAATGTGTGGTGAAGACCTACTCATGTCTCAAATTCCAAAGCTAGTACAACCAACCTCACACTGATAAGACCCACAAGGTTGAAACAGTCTGTCTGTGAGTGGGTTTATTGGCTTTGCATCTCATCCCAGGCTATTTTTAAAAGATGTGTTTAAAGAAGGATGCATTGGCTTAAGGGTTTTCCATGTAATGGGGTCTTGAGACAAAACGTGATACTGTGTGCTCATTTGTATAGGGGGTAGGTGACATGGAAGGGAGAGTGTATATGTTGAAAATTAATATTGGGTGATATGGGGGACATATGGGAGGAGTGGTTGACATGGAAGGGAAAGTGACATATGTGTTTAGTGAGGTGTATAGAAGTGGGAATGCGTGACCTCAGGAAGTGGGTGACATGGGGAAGGGGCTGTATCTCCTTCTTCATGGTTCACAGGAGGATGTGTTGGGTGCGGGGGGGTAGGATACGGGACTCTGTTGGGACCGCCTCCTGGCATTACAGATGGGCTGGAGGGGAAACGATGGGGGAAGAGCATTCTGTAGGGAGGGGGAGGGGGGACAGTTTACACCTCTACTACCACTATAGAATCCACCCCGTTGTTCTTTTCTTTATCACTCCCTTTGTAAACCATCATTGTAAGAGTGAATTCCTGCACCTGTTTTTTTAGGATTCTAGCACTGGTAGTGGGAGAAGTAAATTTTGATCACCAAGGAATTCCATTAGGGTTCTTGTTGCTAAAATATGAATGACTTATTATTGCACGTGCAGCATCATATAGTCGAGAATCCACTCTAAATTACAAGATGGCTCATTGTCAAACATAACAGACAGGGCTAATATTCAAAGCAATGTAATCAATGTCCTTCTGGAAGGACCTTCAATGCATTACTTGGTTGTAAGCTGCAGGCTCCATCAACAATGAAGATGTTAAATGATTACTTTTTAGGATAAATTATCTTTGTGCAGTTGATTTGCCAACAAGCTGTTGAACACCTCTGCACCATGAGGTATGCATTTGTTTCTCTGTATTTCCTCTAATTGGAATGCCATGGTAGATAAGAAAACATGGTATAGTCTTGAAACAGATAAAGCGAGTGCTTGGAAGCAACTTAGTGAACACATTTACAAGACATTTTTCCTGTTTTCTAGGGAGCAGTATTGATTTGTCTATCATAGTAATTTGTTACATATACTGATAGAACTTTGTGTCTGGACAAAATGCTAACTATTTCACTGGTATGTACTGTTTCATGCAAGTAGTCTATGTGTCATGCATTAAGAAATGTATTTATTTCCTTCATTTGTGTTATATGTTTTGTACCATGTTGATAAAATCAGAATAATAAAGTTAGAAGTGCAACATACAAAAATGGCTTTTTTTGTCCTTGTGCGGACTTTCTATTGTAAGCGTTCTAATTGATTTGCTGTATATATTAAAGAAGTCAGTGCACACTGAGTGGAAGAAGTCCAGAGGGATGAAATGCGTTGAGTGGGCTAGAGCGGGACCCCCTCCTCCACATTACGGACTCCATGGACTTTGCTCTACTACATATACTTACCATCTGCAGATACAGCTTGGACTTTATCTCTTTATTGCTTCAATCTGGTGATTCAGCTGACTAGCTCTACTGTTCACTATTTCATGCCCCTGATCCCCTAATTTTGCACACCCATGCTGCTTTATTCATCTCTATTAGGGTATTCTCATTGTGTTTGTGTTTGTGTAGACCACCATTTAATTGCAGGGACTGTCTTTTCTTACACTGTGTGTGAGATATATATATATAAAATATATATAATATATATAATATATATCTGCATCATTTACAGGTTTTTCCTGTTATGTAGTTAATTAGACAAACACTTGTCTTATCTGCTCACACTGTTTACGTCATTCATATAGACTTTTGGAGGCACAGTATCACTATTATCTGGTCATTTTGCTGTTGTAATTGTGATTCTTGAGTACACTTTACCAGACTATTAGTATGAATGACCGGCCGATTGTGATAACAATTGGGCATTGTGTCCCCTATGCTACTCACATTATAAGTGACTCTTATTGTCACGAGTTGTCCATACTATTTATATGTGGAGTTAGTCTTTACTTCACTAGGGTTGGTGGAGTCCTGTTTCTGGTTCCATATATATTTATCTTGTATGTGGTTTTCTTTAGATGTGTTTCATTAAAATTATTGTATACTACTCATTACATATCTATTAATTATTTGTATGATCTGAGTGCTTATCCAGGGATTCTTTGTTCTATGTGTGTGTATTCTATATTATCATTCCCACTAGCATCGCCAGTCCTAGTTACTAACTTCAGGGATGTTCCTGGCTTGAGATCATTGTTATATAACGGAGTTGATTGCTGTATCTTTTTCTCATGGTTGAGTGATGATAGATGCAGCCAAAAGTGAGACAGTCATCTGTAGTAATGGGCAGTAGCTGGTATTCCTGGAGCAGATGAAAAGTCCATGTGTGCTCACAGTGATCCAGGAGAGGTGCAGGAGCCAGGAGCCAGGAGCCAGGGGAGCCCTTCCCACAGGATAGAAACCGTCTGAAACTCCTCCAGACTTTTGCAAAAATTAGCGTGATGACATCAAATGCAATAAGGGGGAAGTCCCAACACATTTAATCAAAGATCAGGTGATTTCCTCATGGGTATAGAAGTTACAATGTGTGCAGTCCTTAAGTAGTAACTGCTAGCCAGTGATATCCATATATGCAAATGAGTATCAGGTACAATCAATGAGAGAGTAAATACAGCCTGTGAAAATGGTTAAGAAATCAAATTGGCACTAAACATACCATTGTTGCATATCAAATACAATCTAATGTGGTATCTATAACAAGAACAGTATGACACATGATAATTATCAAGAAATAATGACCATAATATGATTAAATAAAAACAGAATAAAAACTTGCTTTTGCTGTGATAGTGTATTAAAGAGTGCAAATGAACTTCTATAAAAAAAATTGCACAAAGGTGCTAGGGCAAACTAAATTAAGCTACCAATAGAGAAAGCCAAAAAAAAAAAGGTCATAACTACTAGCATATTTTTAAATATTATAATGAAGGGATATATAGTGTTCCTGTGTAGACTGACAATGTCTATATTACACGTTCTAATTTCCCATGATATGAGGGAATGATGAAAATGTCAAACATTAGGAAATAAATAAATATTAGATGTAGATGATAACCAAACGAAAGAGAGAAGAAACTATACCAGCCTTAGATGGGCAAATAGTGTTTTAAAAAAATAATAATAACTTGACCACTACGGGCATATAAGATAATTAATAATTGGATATGTCAGTAAACCATATAATATATATGGGGGTAAAGAGAGTAGGGAACCAAGACCACATAAAGTGGCTCTGGCGCAAGGACCAGAACAGAAAAAACAGGGAAAAGTTGAATCAAACTAATGTACTAGTGTCAATGCACTCATTAAAACCTGCAGAAGTGAGCGTGCAAAGATTGTATTTTCAATAGGATTCTCTCATACAAAGGGTCTTGAATCTGTCACCCCCCAACAAACTGGGGGGAACATGCTCAAGTTTTATGATCTTCAATTGTTTGGGATCTTTATTGTGAAGGAGACTGAAGTGTTTAGAAAAACTGTTAGTGGGGGGTCCCCTAATAACATCCCTCCTATGCTCCAAAAATCTCACATTGTGAAGGTGCATGGTCCTCTCAATTTATTAGTACCCAAAGGGGCAAGACAACATATACACAACATGTGTGGTGATACAAATAATGTTGCGTATAACTGAATGACTGGTACCCTTAGAATCAGATTGGAATGTTTTATCAGGATTAGTTGGTGACACATAATACAGTGGTTCCTAGAGAATTTAGAATTGCCATGAGTGGACGTGGCCAGTGACACTCTGGAGTTTTCAAGACTCCGAAGTGTACTGGGTGCTAGAATATTGGTGGCTTTTCTAAACAATACAGGGGTTCTAGTAGGGAGCTCCCCAGCTAAGTGGGGTCAGAACGCAAGATCTTCCATGCAAAAAAAGTGTTTTTTCCAAATGTTAATACACTTATCACAGCTACTAGAATAGGCCCCTATTGCCCTCTACCTTGCCAAAGCCGCTAATCCGGTGCTAACGCACAGAAAACCCCATTGACTTTGATAGGGCTTTCCATGTGATAACGCCGGATTGGCACAGCTGCAATTTAGAGAATAAGAGACCATTTATATCCAAGAATTCCTGTACATAAAAAATACATTAAAAAAAACTGGTTGATGGTTGTAAAGACCAAATGTTCAAGGGTCAGAAAAAAATGACACAGAGACAATGATATATTTTAACGGAATAGTGGAAAATATTAGATTTAGATTTAAAACATAAGAGCCTGTAAATGCACTGAAGATAAAACAATGAATAAAATGGATGCAGCTAGTGTGTCCTCAAAGAAGAATAGATGCTGGTGGAACAAAAATTATGCTTATTCGGCAACTGATTGCTATAAATGTTTGCTGCACCGAAAAAAAAGGGCGAAACGGGAATTGAGAGGGCAGAAGTCACAAGAGCTCTCCTGGCAGACTTTTTTTTGTGCTAGCATTTCTATTTTTAATCACCCGAAATGCTACCATCATAAAGGTGACATGTGCACAAATGCGAACTGTAAGGGGAAGTGACAAGAATTGATAGTTTTGTCCCCATGCTCTGCTCAGTAATGAGCACACTGACTGACAAATAAGGGTCCATTTCTTTGCATGAACCATGCAAAGTAAGTGTATGTCATCAATTAGAGAGCCTCACTTATCAATTGCTGATGCAAACAATGTTTGAAATCCAGTTACTTCCTAAGTGCCCTCCAGTATTTACACAAATTCAAAGGATTGACTAAAGGCAAAGAACTCGGTATAACTACTGTAAATGAAATCCTTAGATTTAAAAACATACTGTAATAATTGACAATTGGATATCGAAACAAGACACACAGTAGGTTAACCGCATGATAGTATCCTGAGCATTATTCATCAAGGTTCCATGCAATTATATATGCCCTTTTCAGACATAGTTTCAAATCTTAATTCACACCTCCTTTGAAAAACTAAGACCTTAACTAGGGACCCTTAATAATACCCTTTCCAATTCTCCAAGTAAAGCTACTTTACAGTAGAAAAAATATTTAGCCTAATCATAATTTCATATTTTTAGACAAAAAAATGTGGCTAGGAAACTCATTATCTTGAACACTGACAGGTTGTGACCAGTTGTGCTTTTCTAGATATCTCAATTGCATTTGTCAGGCTAAAACCCAAAGTTAAAATAATAACAGAAAATAGCTACCAGTATATTTTAATACACATTTTCTGGATTAGCCATTTTAATACACATTTTCTGGATTAGCCCCTAATAAATTACGTTCTCAATTTTGGAGTTTTTATCATATACTTGTGTATCTATCAGATCATTACATTTAAAATGATATATATATTGCTACAATGCTTATGTATTTGTGTAAATCACTGGATGATATTTTTCATGTTTTATACATGTTGAATTTGTCAATTATTGTATAATCAGACATTAAAAAAAGTTATGGTGGGTAAAAAATGTGACAAAAACCTTCCACTGTATAGTAGAATCATCACTTGTGGTGCATTCACATATCTCAGACAGGTCTGCAACCCTGTCTTTTCCCATTGCCACTTAGCAAACTAGGGCTTCCACTGCAGCAAGGGATTCTGGGTAATGCCATGCAAATGAGAACAGTTGTCACTTTTTACTTCTCAGACATTTTAATATGGACCCCTATAAGCTCATGCCTGCCGTATTACACAGCTATTGTAGAAATATACCTGCACATACTAATTCTAATAAAATACATGTATTTCCTGAACTACTGCATGCTACTTGAATGAAGCTTTCAGTGGCATAAAACTCAATATTTTTTAACATATACTATGTCCTCAAGTGTTACCTTATGCAGAGTTATTTAGTTTATCAGTATGCTGCAAAATAGCTCTTGCAACCAATCTAGTGACTTTTTTTTTGTCTCAGCACGAAACAGTATCAGAAGTTAAGAAAAAAAAAAGTAGAACTCCAGTATAAAGGGTGGGCACTTTCTGGTTCTAAAAAAATGTTCATGTTATGGTTTACTTGAACTTCATTGGGTTTGAATATTTTTCTTTTCTTTTAACTATGGAGAAAAAAATAAAAATAAACAGGATTCTTTGTTTTTATTCTTGTAATATTTTTGAACATTTAACTTTTTGCTAAAGTTTGAGCGTTTTTTCACGTGGGAACTCAAACGTCTGCACAGTTTATAAAAAAAAAAAAAAAGAAAAAAAAAACAAACCTGAAGTTTAGCTTTTCTCAGGTTTTTTCTCTAATTTCGACTGGATTCAAAAATGTGTTTTCCGATGTTTGACTTCAGATTCTGAAAGACTTTCAAAGTTCAGATTTCGAAACTGCTAAACTTCCCCATAGTTAGCAACTATTGCAAAACCTTACTGATACGAGTATATATACAGTATATAGATTATATTTATTAGAAATACTAGGCCCTCACAGCTTTCTTTGAATTATATATATAAAGTTGTATTAACTACAGCAACGTTACAGCAATTATTACATGGCTTTTATACAGTGGTTGATGACTCCTATTTTTGGCTTACTCTGCCCTTGGTGTACTTCCGGTGTACGGAGACTTGGTGTCGGACGTACTACTTTCCTTGTGACTTTGGCAGGAACTCCCTTCACCTGTATGGGATGTCACTATGGTGTATAAATACACAGGTTTGTTGTGTGTTTGTTTGTCTTGTTCTGATTTGAAGTGAAAATCATTTGATTTTTTTCTATATATATACAGTATATGCTGTATGAATGTATGTTTGTATATGTGTGTGTAGGTATATATGTAATATTGAAGAATACTGTATAAATCTGTATGTCGAATTATAAGTAGTTACTCTTAAAATACTTTGTTATATCTTTATATTTCAATATGTAATGTATGTGTCTATAATAGTAAAAATATATAATTAACAATGTAAGCACATATTGACTTGGCTTGCCCTAAGACACTTGCCTAAAAGAGGAAACTAATGAATTGGTACTCAGTGCTAGCTCTAAGAGCTGTGTGAGCTCTTTAAGCTACTAAAAATAGAATAGATGATTGGCAAGATAAGGGTTTAGTGTGCCTGAGATGTTCAATATGTAGTCCATTCTGCAAACTTGCATTACTATATAAATGTAAATTACTATAATGGCACTTGAGAAATAAAGTATCATGGCTGGTTAACATATTTTAATTTCAGAATTCCAAATTAATTTCTATATAATATGTAGGGAAATATGTAGCAAGATGAAGCATATGCTTACATGTAATTGCAAAATGTTTCCATTACTCCAGTATGCACTCATGGCAATAATAGAAACATACGATTTGATTTGCTGATGTTAATCTTCTGATCATAGAGGTAAACACCGCCTCTCAAGTATTTATTAGGCACAACCCCATATAGTATTTACAAAGCGGTGCTATCCTATATACCACCTTCTAAAGTAGCACCAGAAGACACCTTATGGTTCTTTCAAGTAATTGAGCAGGAAAGTGCCTTCTGTGCTAGAAGGTGTCTGAGGGATTAAGACCGCATAATAAATATGACGTGCTATGACTACACCATTTTGCATTGAAAAGTTTGATTTCTAGTACACGTTTATGATATTGTTGTTTACCTAACAGCGCTGATAATGAATCCTGTTTTCCTGTGACAGTGTGTGTTGATGCTTTACCCCCTGAAAAATGGTTGTCAATGCACCAGAAAGTATCACCCTGTACCCTTAAGGCTAAGGCCCCGCTCCCTCAGTCAGCACGCCCGCACTGCAGACAGGCGGCGCGCTGACAGGCAATTGACCGCTACCTGCGGTCTGTAGGGAGCGGCGGCCGGGGGGGCGTTGTTTGAGCGGAGGGACCCGCTACTCTCCCCCTCCCTCCACATGCCCACTGCTGCTCCCGTAAATCCCCCCCCCCTCGCGGATGGCTGCTGCCTCTAGCTGGGCGCACCTCCCTCCTCCCGAGCTTGCCAAAAGTTAACCACAAAAAACCCAAGACACACACACAGCTTCCCTCCCTGCTCCCCTCCACTCACACACACACACAGGCACTCACACACAGGCAAATACACATAGGGGGGTGAATCGGAATGGGGATCGGAGCAGAGGGGGGAAATCGGAACAGGGGGTGGGGGATCGGAGCAGAGGGGGAACACGGATTGGCTCCCTTGCGTGTCACGTGATGCGACACTCTCCGAAACTACAAGCTCCTTGTAGCTCCGGCTGGCTGATGCGTCACAGCACACAGTCAGCCACGCCGGAAGGAGCCAGTGGGGACCTCCAGAATGGAGGCAAACAGCTGGTGGCCTGTGGCTGCGCGCGCCGTCGGCTGCAGCAGGACCAAGGCATTAGGAAGAAGGGCATTACAAAGGGGTTGAGGAGCTGAGGGAAATTAGGTAAGGGACTAAAAGTAAGAGTAGTGGTCAGAGGAAGGGTGGAGCCTGGAAGGAGGGGGGTATAAGAGGATGAGGGAGGAAGTGACTCACTCTCTTTCTTCTTGGTGGCCATAAAGAGGCATGCAACTGAAGAAGAGGTCCCTCCATGCATCCAATTCTGCTGCAGGCCAAGCTGCTTGTAAGGTTGGAGGACTTTCACTGTAGGAGGATCGGCCCGAGCCACTGTCGGAGTGTCAACATTTTGGTACTAAATATTAGTGCAATATTTCATAGTGAGTGTTGTATGTATGAAGGCTTCATACATGCGTGCATAATTTGTTACTTTAAATGCTTTTTCATGCATTGCGTCATATCAAAAACTTGATTGATACATCTTCAATTAAAACAGAATTATGTGTATTTTTAATTTTTTCGATTGTGATTAAATAACACAAAAGTCCTGATGGTACAGTGGCGCTCTGGTCCTACCAAACCCCCAAGACTGAAAGGTCTCAACACTAAAACAAATTAAAATTATGTTACATTTTTTCATTTTATTTTTTATTTTAGCTTGCGCTGTGATTTTTAGAGACATATTTTCAGGCACTTTCCCCTTTGTTATCCAATTCCATCTAGAAAACTAAAAACAGTTTCATTCCTACATATAGTTTCTTGAGCCAAGTGATTAACCACAGTTGATACTGTAATATAGGTGATAGTACAATATGCTATCTTATCTTGCATTATTTACAGCATTATGACTAGGGCTGGGGATAAGCGAACCAGACCAAATCTGCCCCCTCACCAAAATCCGTCAGCGGAGTAACAAAAAAAGGAGAGTACACCTGACGTGCCTCGCTGGGAGATATACAAATAGCAATGCAAAGTATATTTAAATGGGTCCCATCTCACACATCCTAAAATAATTTAGATACCAATGATATAGAGTTGATAAGCCTAAGGCACCTAGTGACTAGAATGGTGTCAGACTCGACAGGACCAAAATCCACAACCACTGCTTTTCCAGGCTGCAACTCTAACAGTGTGAGCTAAATCAGTTCATGGATAGTATTATTGTCACAGCCTACTTTGGAGCAGTTCACTGCTCACACATGTAGCTAATCTAGTTATTAGTATATCTCACAGTTATGTCAGGTGTGTTCCACAAGTAACATTAAACTATCCACCAAGGAAGCCAAGGGGAGGGAGCTACTACAGTTATGAGCACTCATTTTGGTATATGCCCAAAAGTGGCTACGGTATAACAGAACAGGGACAAAAATATTCACTATGCCATTCATCAGCCAAAGTGACAGACACATTCTGAAATTAAATACTTTAAAAAAAAAAAAAAAAAACTCTACAAACTGCAGGAAGTGATTCAGTTGGAATCCCAGAGCGCACAAAGTGTTATTTGGTTGACAAGTCTAAGGCACCTTAGGAATGGGGAATGGTGTCAGACCCAAAATGATCAGAAGTTAAACTCACACAACCACAACAGATGTGTGAGCTCAATCAGCTGATGGCTGTCATAATATACTTATGTAGCATATTTCCCCCCACCCTAAATGAGATCATATAGCTACCGGTGTGTTCTGATGCGGTGCATACCTGTGAGGTTGAACAGAAGGCCCTAAGAACTCTGCGATGGTATGGGGAGACATCAGGAAAGGCTCTCAGTGATGATCCTTATAGCGCAGCACCACCGGCCGGTGAGGATCCTGGTGCAGCCAGGATGGTCCTTACTGGCAACTCATATAGTGTTCCATTGATACAGGCCACAACAGATGTATACAACAGGGTCTTTATTGGCATCATTCTGTTTACAGCATAGATGTTCCCTGGAGCAGACCCACTGGGATTGAGGCCCTGCAGGCCCCTCCTCAGCTCCCTTACCCACTGATGGGATAAGGGGTAAAGGCATCCACTCCACTGGGGGAGAAAAGGAACCTCCTGTCTATTGGGAGTGTGTCAGCTTATGTACCCCAGGGGAGGGGCTTGTAACCCTGCCCCATAACAGGGCAAGTACAATACTGACGGGCATCACACCATCCAGGTTTAAAAGTTTAATCAATACAAATTTATAAATTTGCACTTACAATGTAAAAGTTAAAAACGGGCATATCACACTAAAATTGTGTACAGGAGAGACCGCTCAGCATACCAGCTCATCGTCATTGTAAGTGCAAATTTTTACATTTGTATAGATTAAACATTTAAATTGGTTGATCTGTGCTATGTAGCTTTTTTCCTCTCTCTGCATTGGGGCCATATCTCCCTGAGTACTGGGGCTGTTTTTCCTATGATGACATTGAGCTGATATACATCTACCCTGGATAGTCAATTAGTGATATGCGCTCCAACATAAAAGTCCAATCATATTGTAAATCATTTGGGTAATAATGTACAAAAATAGGTACTGGAGCTAGTGAGGTATGTATTCATAATGTAGCATATACCATTAACAAGAACTTCAGCCCTGAAGGCTGAAGGCTGAAATATGAAGAAAATCAGACCTACTGCCCCATTGGCGGAGTCCAGAGGTAGGTAGAAAGAGGAATATCTACTCACAATTTGTATTGCCCCAGTCCTGTAGTTCTTGGTGGGCGTGCAACCAGGAGAATGCAGAGAGATCCAAGGGGAAAAAAACTCCAACGCACAGCCCTGAACAAAGTATTTTTATTAGTTTTGTGGGACCTACTTTGTTCAGGGCTGTGCGTTGGAGTTTTTTTTCCCTTGGATCTACCCTAAATAGACTGCCAAAGTCTTTACCACACATTGCTGTTGAAACTCTTACATTTTGTAAGTAGGCCATATATATGAGCCATGAGTGGAGCGGACATTTGTTCACTCTGCAATACTACTGCCCTTAAATTTTTTGGTGTTCCTATTTTTTCCCCCCCTCTATGCTCCCCCTGGAATCTGTGAATCTACTGCAACATTTTGGGACAAGTGAAGACAAATCCTACCAGAGGGTCTGAGCAGGGGGTTAAAATTTAATTTATCACTATTTTGTCTTTCACTTATTTTTCCACGTTATTTACAGTATGTGCAATATATCATATGTGCACTTGATATTAACTCTATTAGAGTGTTATATTCACTTCACTGAACTATTAGTGATCACCTGTTAAGTTGTTTTTGCGCCTACTATATCACATTCTACCAGGCATTACATCATGGGCATGTGACCCAGCCAGTATCCTCCCCAGGGATGACACTCTCTGGTTGTTGTTAGGCCTCCCCTGAAGAAGTGCGCATGCGCACGAAACGCGTTGGGCCAGAATCATTTAGCAGTATCACTTGGCAGAGGAGCAGACCTTTTCAGCAGCCCCTGGAGCCGCAGCATACAAGCTGCATTATCGGCAGAAGTACCGGGTGTGTAGTCCCGCCTGCTGTGACGCACTTCCGGACGCCAGTGAAGGAGAGTCACGTGGAGTGAAGGGAAGCATCGCCATCATCGGCCGCGGCTGAGAGAGCTCCCCCAGGCACCTACACGCGGCGCGTGTCTACCAACACTACCCGCCGGACACCTATACCCTCTTATCTGCTCGTGTTCTAGGGACTTGCTGTAAGTAGGATTCCGGTTTTAAAACACCGGATCCTAATCCTGCTCATCACCAGTAACCTGCATTTTTATTGTTCATTAAATATTCCTCCTTCTATTAGTCAGCCTATTGTTCAGTGTTATCTGTGTATGTTTGTCTATGTCTATGTGTTTTTTGTATTAACCTCACAGTATTACACTATGATCTTTCTCTTGTCTCCCCTGCATGTATAAATCATCCTGCTGTTGAGGCACCTGCTGTCCACTGGATCAGATAAACACCCATTGGACATTTCAAATCATCCATTGAACTTTTATCTCACATTGGGACTTTAAGGCGCTGGTCTGTATTGTTTTTCTTTTTGTTCATCACTAACTGTGTTCGGGTTAGTAGTTCCTGGCAGCCTTATTTATTGTTATCTTCACCACGATTTTGTCTTATTTATATTGTAATTCTACACATTGCATTTATTGTTTAGCGCTAATCACACCACTCTTTCTTCTAGTATCCAGGCTGCAACAACAAGCTAGGCCTCCATGAGAGAGCTTATCCCCCACAGTGCCTGTGTCTAACAGGACTTATACTGTTAGGGTCACAGAAAAGATGATAGTAGGGGACTAGGCTACACTTAGTTTTGATCTCTACTACTCATTGAGTGCTCATACTGTACCTGCACAAAGCAGTTACCGTCTTCTGGGATAGAGAAACATACCTACAGTAATAAGTAGTCTTCTGCCATGAGACACCTTCTGGCATGGGAAGACACTGCTTAAAAAATATGCACTGTCTTATCCTTTATAAGATTAGAAGTACTAACTCAAGTCACAAGCTCACTTTGAGCTTAGTCATCTGCTTTATTTGCTGTGCTTCACCTTGTTTTTACTTGTGTGTGTCAGAACACCAGTGTTTTATTTAATCTCACCTGGCCTCAGTAATTCATAGCCCTCAGTCTTTTTTCAAGGTTACATTCGACAAAATAGATATCCCTTGGAAATATGCTAGTAGTAGGCAGTGGTGCACTGCTAGCAATCAGCTGGTTTAGCTCACACTGCTAGAGCAGTGACCTAGAAAACTAGTGGCTGTTGAGTCTGACACCATTCCTGTCATTAGGATGCTGCCTTAGGCTTATCAGTGTGGGAAGTGTCTACTTTAAATATACGTTATATAGGCATTAGCATATCTCCCAGTCAGGTACCTAAGTTGTGCTCCCTTTTCAGCATTAGGCACGTCTCCCTAATTTATTTGGAGAGATGTTTGAGAGGGGTATATAAACAACTGGAGACGCTATTAAATTTTAATCTCTCGGTGGATCCAAATCTGCAAAAAAAACGCATCTCTAGTTATGAGTAAATTATATACATATTTTTACATTTGCACAGAAAAAATGGTTTAAATTGGAAAATAAATGCAAGATTTTGTATCTTCATAATGCTGAGGAATAATGTGTTGGATAAACAGAATGGAAATAAGAGATCCCTTTTGAATGCACTCACAGTAGATTGGCCATAGATCTATTCATACCAATCCTATTTAATTATCTTTTATACTATTACCTAATAAAGGGTCTTACATTAAATATTCACAATACACTACTGTGAGTGCATACAAAAGGTATCTCTTTTTTACTTTTCTGTTTATCTACAGTATATACATTTTCCTTATTGCACCTCAGTTTTCCGCTATACCAGGCCTGCACAACTCCAGTCCTCGAGGGCCGCAAACAGGCCAGATTTTCAGGATATCCCTACTTCTGCACAGCTGGCTTATTTAGTGGCTCAGTATGACTGAGCCATTAATTGACCCAGCTGTGCTGAAGTAGGGATATCCTGAAAATCTGACCTGTTTGCGGCCCTCGAGGACTGGAGTTGTGCAGGCCTGCGTTATACCATACTCACTTAAAGCTGCAGTTCAGTCTTTTTTTTTTTTTTTTTTAATTTTTTTTTTTACTTCAATAGTTTCATGTGTGCAATCTCTAATTACCTAAAGAACTGTATAGATGCCAGTCAATTCGTTCTCCATGTATTGATAGGCGAAATTTGGTGACATAATTAGAGCTGGCATATGTTTTTATTTGCTTCTGTCAGTCAGTGGAAGCTCATGAATATTCATGAGCACTCCTGCACTGACATGTGCTAGAGGGAGGGCAGGGCTGACAAAGGGGTGTGCCAGAGCTTGTGACTGGACATGAAGAGGCAGTGCCTTAGCAAATGATTGTTAAAATAGAATACAAGAAAATTGGTCTTTCAAAGTTGTTTTTTTTAAAACAGAAAATGCTGAAAGTATTTTTTCTTACTACAGAACTGATTTATTAAAAAAAAACACACATGCAGGATATTGACTGAACTGCAGCTTTAAGCTGATGCAGGAGTGCCTCTTCCCTTCCCCCTTGTTTATTATAGGATAATGTGTAAGCCCATATTGTTGCTACCTGCACCATTGCCTGGAATGGCTTGTAAGCACAGTAAAAATATAATGGCACATCATGTGATTTTGGCAGCAAGCTTGAGTGAAAACAACAGAAGTTAAAATAGGCTGCAATCATATAGCAACAGGTGTGTGCACTGCATCACTGTGGCTAACCTCTTAGAGAAATGTGATCCCCAAAACTGTTTTCAGTTTGTTCGATGATGGGAATGGATACAAAATATGTTCCTGAAAATCCTTCTTTCATCCAACACTGTGAAAAGTAAGACTGAAAGAAATGCATACAAAATGTAAAATCGATAAATAATTTGGCCTATATGTTTTCTTATTTGCTGCTGCTCATTTAGCACTTACTTGCACATTTAGGCAGCAACTGTAATTGCTTTAGGTTTATTGACCAATAAGAGATAAGCACACTATCTACTTTTGTCTTTACTTGATTCTTATCCACAGGGCATACATCATTAACAACATGATTAACTTAAAGTGATCCCTAATGATTAAATACCCACATCTCTATTTGGCTCAACTATTCAGTGGTTGGTCTACTGTGATTTAGAACCCAATACTTTCATCCATCTTACACAACAGAGACTCTTATTTGCTACAAACTTTATAACTACATTTATGTGGGGCCAGGTCATTTGTCAATGTGACAAACAAAGTATTTCAATAGGTACCAGTTCGCTGTTTTTTTACTGGGTTTGTCTTTCAAGTTGGAAACTTGATCAGAGCCACAACAGGTATCTTTAAAGGTGCAGTCCATTTAATACCAAAATTAAGCAATGGCAGTGACATGTTTAATTAGTTAAATTTATATGACTAACTCCACATGCAGTCTGGAACACTGCTATGTTTTTTACTTGTATTGTCCTCTTGTTGGGAACATGTGCTTACAATGAAGTGAGCAATGAAAGTGCGCTGCCTCCTAATAACTACAGGTGAGCGAAACTGTCAAAATCTGTTCAGCTGAATTTCCTGAGCTTTTTCCATTCAAATCAGTTCCGCAGTGTAATATACGTCAGCGAATTGTTCCATTTTCATTCCATCCGGATTAATCAAAAACCGCCATTGGATACTTTCCGCTGGTAGATTTTAAGAAACCAATCCGCGGACTCCGTAATCCCTGTGGGAAAAAGACTAATCGCCCTTTTTTAAATTGATTCGCAAAAATCTGCAGACCAAAGGAACCGTCCGATCCGTGGCAGATCCAAATCCGCCCACAAAAATCGCTCATCTCTTCTAGTAACCTACCTTTAATGTGAATGTAATTGATGTCCTTTTGAAGTTGGATGCTTACAACACTTGTGCAATCATTTTTTCAAGGTTACTAAAGCAATCACAATGCATAACACACAGGTGTAATATGCATAAAAAAAAAAAGTGATATATTTATTTATATATATATATATATATATATATATATATATATATATATATATATACAGTGGATATATATACAGTGGATTTAACATTGTGTGTGATGAAGTAGTTGTGACTACGAAACATGTAGGATGTAATTGGTCCAGGTGTTTTATTGCTACTTTATCCTATGTGTGCAATTTGGGCACTTTAGAGACTTTTTTCTGCTTTTGCTGTGTACTTTTGAAATCGCCACTGTGACGTCACTTCGCATCCAGTTTACCCCTGCTTGTGGCTGCACTAAACGGAGAGCTCTGCGAACCACCCAGGTCCTCACTGACCAATCCGGGGACCCTCCCAGTGCGTCTGCAGGCTGCAGATTGCTCGATCCGTCTGGAGCCCAGCTGACCAGAGGGGAGTTTCCTACAGAGACGGTGACCGAATGCAGAGGTGTTCCTAGGAATGAAAAGCATTGCAGCTGCTGTCCCAGACGCCTGCCAAGGGAAACATACTCCTGACTCCTATATGAGCGGCCGCCGAGTGGTAACTTGTGTGTTTAACACACTCAATGTTTATGTCCTAATACCTTGATGTACGCAGAATATTTATCCCCTATTTTAATATACACTTGTTACTTTCATACAGTACTTCACTATTTGCGTTGTGCGCTGTTTTTTTGTCTCCATATCTTCAGTGTTTGGGGGGTGCCGAGCCACCCCCTGTTTAATAGCAGCAGACACTTTCTACATCACATTACACTGTTATGTAAATTTTTTTTTTTTTTTCACACTGTGTTTTTTTTGTGGTTTTACCAGTTGAGTAAAAATTAGAAGGATATATGTTAATACACATTATATCACTGATTATATTAGAGGTTTATTAGTTGCGCACGATATATTTTGTTTATCATTGCCAGGAGAAAGCCTCCTCTCTAAAAAGAACATAGCAGCACGGCTTAGGTTTGCAAAGTTGCATCTGAACAAGCCACAAGATTTCTGGGACAATGTCCTTTGGACAGATGAGAAAAACGTTTGGCCATAATGCACAGTGCCACGTTTGGCGAAAACCAAACACAGCATATCAGCACAAACACCTCATACCAACTGTCAAGCACGGTGGTGGAGGGGTGATGATTTGGGCTTGTTTTTCAGCCACATGACCTTGGAACCTTGCAGTCATTGAGTCAACCATGAACTACTCTGTATACCAACGTATTCTAGAGTCAAATGTGAGGCCATCTGATAGACAGCTGAAGCTTTGCCGAAATTGAGTCATGCAACAGGACAATGATCCCAAGCACACCAGCAAATCTACAACAGAATGGCTGAAAAAGAAAATAATCAAGGTGTTGCAATGGCCCAGTCAAAGTCCAGACCTCAACCTGATTGAAATGCTGTGGCAGGACCTTAAAAGTGCTGTGCATAAACAAATGTCCACAAACCTCAATGAACTGAAGCAAAGTTGTAAAGAAGAGTGGGCCAAAATTCCTCAACAATGATATGAGAGACTGATAGTCATACAGAAAACGATTACTTCAAGTTATTGGTTCTACAAGTTATTGAATCATAAGGTATACTTAGTTTTCCACACATGGCTTCTGCATTTTGGCTTTATTTCTGTTAAATAAATCATGACATGGTGTAATATGTCATGTGTTGTTGTTCATCTGAGGTTGTATTTACCTAATTTTTAGACCTGTTAAGGAACAGATGATTGTTATTATTTCCTGACATGTAAAACCATAGAATGCAAAGAGGGTGTACTTTCTTTTTCACACCACTGTATATATATAATTTTTTGATTCACCTTTTAAACATAATCATAACCAGGAAAGTACACAGTAGCTCACTAAGGCAGAAAGGGATATTATGCTGTAGCGACAGGGCAAGTGGAAGTAATCCTGGTATATTCCTAATTGTGCTACCATAGGCATTGGCAACATTAGTTTCCTATGGCTTTTCGCTAAGTTACATTGCTACATACTGTCAGTAGCCTAGTTTGATAGAGGCCGCAATCACATCTCCCAAATTCAGTGTTCTATTCAGCAAGTACGAGGTCAGCTAGGTTCTCTTTGCCCTCAGACCAATACATACTTACAGTATATGCCTGTTCTCTATAAATGATTGGACATCTAGCTACTTATCATTACCCTCTCTCATCCTAGTAATTCACCTAGGAATAGGTAGATTTGGGTTGCCCATGTATATTCAGGCTGCATATCTGTGCCTCCATGTCCAGGAATCCTATTGGCAAATAGGATATGTACTCAGTCTAACAGGGAATTAATTCACAACCTCTTTGAATCTAGTATGTTACTAGACAAAGGGTGTCTCCTTTTACTTCAGTTCAAATGATATCCTTGCCTATGTTTCCATTAAAACCATTGGCATAGTGGTTATTTATCTAGTTGGTCACTGTGTATTAACACATACCTAATAGACTCTGTTTTGGATATCTCTGGACTTCATACCGACTGCACGCTTGAGGAGACACAATTGGGGAGGATACAGTGAGTACTTTAATGATTTCTATTCTGAGGACTATCCCAATGAGGAGAGGAAGGGTATAGTTTATGTACCACTCATCACCTTCAGGGAATTATGTGTTCCTCACTCAAGAGAATCTCATCAGCCCTACCACTGACTTTTATCTATGATATTATTCTGCTGTGGATTTATATGCCACATATGTCTGTGTCTCCTGACCATCTTATAATGATCATCATCATATTTTGGACCTAGTTGAGCACCTGGACCCCTCACACACATACCCACTTTATGGAAGAGAAAGTTGCTCCAGTGCAATGTCACTGTGGGGACTCAAGAATAGTGTGTAGCACCCTTGGTGGTATGCTATGTTATTTTATTGGGTTAATGATTCCTAGAGGGGTTAACTATAGTATAACAGTCTCCTATTCCCAGAGGTGGAGTTGATGGGAAGACATATAGACACCCCCACCTTCTAGAAGGTGCCTAGTATGTCACTAGATAAGGATACTTTATTTAAAATTAACCTTCCACTAGTAGTCATAGTGACTAGTGATGTCGCTATGGGGTATTTAAACTGGAGAAGGAAGTTCAGATCTTAGTCGACCCAGAGTGAGGGAGATCTCATCAATGCAAATAATGTAAGTCCTGTTAGTCTGTGACTACCTTTGTTAGTGTTAGCTAGGGAAGTGCACACTCCTAAAGATAGGGCCCCTCTCTATGGCTCCGAGCATTTCCACCCACAAGAGATAATGGACAGGTACTCCAAAGGAGGTTTCTTAAGTAAGGGCCCTGGTGTATCACCTTAGAATTAATGGGGGAAATAGTCTCCTTGGTCCAGAGATGATAGGTGTAATAAGTCATGCCAGAGGGCACCTTGCCTAAGGATTGTAAGTGATGTGGGAACAGCTATTATTGAAGAGAGAGTGTTTCTGTACAATACAACAAGAGGAAGAATGTTCCTCTGAGGGAATGCTGCCGAGCATCCCTGAAGAAGATTTTATAATGTATGTGAACAGAACAAAAAGGGACGTGATACCCACTCTACCTAGAAAACGGAGTGTCAGTTGGGGTCGGTGCACTAGGGAAACACCATTAAAACAAAGAAGCCTTGTAAGAAAGATGTCTCCTAGGTGAGGAGATGACAGGAAAGCCCCAAATTGCATGTACTTATACACCAAACACTAATAATAGTAGATTAAATAGGCGGTTGGCTGAGTTGAAATTTGTGTATGAGGTTAAATCAGATTGTGATAGCCCTGGAGGGCTAGAGATCAAGCAGCTATCCCCTGTATATTGTGAATGGATACGTGGACATTGGAAAAAAAAAACAATATTTGATGAAACAATGGGATAAATTACATTGGGGACAGCCTGCATTTAACAATGACATGAAATAAAAAGAATAACCAATAAGTATACACTCAATAGCTGGTTGGGCTGGAGGTCAGAAACAGTGTATAACTGTGGACCACTGGAAAAATTGTATTTTTATAATAATAATATGTTCTTGTATAGCGCTGCTAGTTTTACATAGCACTTTACACAGACATTTTGCAGACACAGGTCCCTGCCCTGTGGAGCTTAACATCTATGTTTTGGTACCTGGGGCACAGGGAGATAAAGTGTCCTGCCCAAGGTCACAAGGAGCCGACACCGGGAATTGAACCAGGTTCCGCTGCTAGTCAGTGTCGTTACTCACTGAGCCACTCCTTCTCCCCTTTATGCAATGCTTCACTAACTACTAAGGTAACGAAGGAGTTAGCCTCTCAACCCCCCCCCTCCCCCAGGAGGCTTAACGTCCATCCCAGGGGAAAATGCTCCCTTCACCCACCCCCAACCCCCACAACAAATTTACCACAATATTTTGCACAATAGCCTTATTAGTCAAATGTGGATATAGTTCTATGGGATTTAACCACCCCCACCCCCATCCCCCCCCCCAAAAAATACACATGTATAAAACAAAAAAGCAGAAGATCATTAAAAATACATTTTAAATAAATATTAACCATGAAACCATTGATTGTCACTGTGGCTACTTTGGCCCTCTCAATGGGGGCCTAGATTGCCAATGTGGCTTTCAATAGTTAGCTATAATAAAACAAATTATACATTTACAATAATAAGATATTGCTTACCCCCTTCATTACCATAGTAACCCCTTTATTACTAACCGCTGAGGTAATGAAGAGGTTAATCCCTCCCGCCACTACCCCGGGGGCCTAACCCCCTGCCCGGGTCAACTACCCCCATTATCTCCCATACCCTAAACAAAAGTAGCTCTCCGCACAGTAATGGACAACAGTTGTATAAGCCAAATGTGGCTAATAGGACTTTTGTCTATTGAACTTCTTCATTACCTTAGTAGTTAGTAAAGCATAGCCGTAAGGTAATGAAGGGGGTAAGTAATGTATTTTATTATTGTAAATATATCATTTTGTTAAATTCTTGTTTATTATTGATAGCAACATTGGCCATCTTGGCCCCCATTGAAAGTGATTACATAGCAACAGTCACAACCAATGGTTTTATAGTTAATATTAATTTAAAATGTTTTTTTTAATATTAATGCATGTGTTTTTTTGGTTAATGCCCAAATGCATTATTAGCCACGTTTAGCTGAGTGATATTGGGCATTATTCTAGAGGGGGGAGATTTTTGGGGGGGAGGGGAAGTATGGAGGGTAGGTGATGGAGTAGTTGCCCGGTGGAGGGTGGTCAGTGGGGTGGGGGTGTTTGTGGGAGGTGTTAACTCCTTTTATTACCTTTGCGGTTAGTAAAACATTGCATGACAATGCTTTACTAGCCTCTAAGATGGGTAAGGGAGGCATGTAGTGTAGTTTTATGTTTATATGAATCACTGTTTGATTTTTTTTGGGGGGGTGTCATTTACAGAGGCCACACGCCCTTCCCCAAGACATTTAAATTAAAGGCCAGGGACCACGTGAGACCTCTGTATTCTATCTTCCCATGACTCAGAAGACGAGTTGCTGTGACGACACGGTGTAAAATTACGCTACGGGGTCACGTGACATCACATGACCTGAGGCATCATTTGATACCGCGTCACCATGGTCACATGACATGAGGTCACACGAACCCGAGGCATCATTTGATGCACTAGGAAAGTAAGGGGGGGGGGCGAACAAGGGAGAAGTGCTGGCAGGGGGCGTAGCACCGAATGTTTATGCACCCCTGGGTTAACATGTACTGTTATATATTTTAACAACTATTTTATCATCTATATTAGGTTGGTTTAGCATATCTTGCATATGTATATATTGGCCAATACATACATAGGAAAGACAGGGCTAACACATGCCAGGAGAAGGTGATTACGTATTTGCAGGATTTTTGCTGTTAATCGCATTCTGATAAATATCGGTAACAGAAAAAAATCACCCGGCGCTCTTGTGAATAAAGTGATATAATAATACAATAAGAATGTGATAATACAAAAAATTTAAATTAAATAAAAAATCAGTGATACTGATACGTGGTGCCTGATCAGCTCCAACCCGTGATGAACCCTCCTAGTGGATTCTTGTAGATGTAGCTTGTTGAGAAAATGCAGGGATCTCAGGGACCATGGAATATGCAAAAAATGAAACACAAATACATAGTGCAATACTGTGTGATAAAATGATGGAATAAATGAATGAAGCCCCTAATGAGTGCACACTCACACTTTGACAGTGGTTAGTAGGCAGTGTACCCTTCCAGGGTAATCTCTGAGTGCTGGTAGAAGAATTGACGATGATGTCATCAGTCCTAATCGTTAGTCAGTTCCCAGGTAACATGCAAATGTATACACAAGAAGAGGCAGACTAAGTGTAGGGAGTAAAACAATTTAGTGGGTATATTCAAACATTAAAATGGCCACTCACATTTGACCCCCATACACAATTCGTTGTACGAAGTCCGCCCTCGTGGATACTGGTGGTCTGAAGCATCTCAAGTGGACGCTGCTCACTTCAGCAGCTGGTGCACATGCAGCTGCCAGTGGGAGCTCACTGCTCACGCGTCCTTCGTTGGTGGTGTCAGCGCTTCGTGAGACGTCACAGGATGTGACGTCACTGACCGGGTCCGTCTGGGCTGGGGGTGTACGGCAACTTTACTCGTTTCGCAAAGGATTTTGCTTTATCCTGACGAAGGATGTACCCACTAAATTGTTTTACTCCCTACAATTAGTCTGCCTCTTCTTGTGTATACATGTTACCTGGGAGCTGACACACAATTATGACTGATGACATCATCGTCAAGTCTTCTACCAGCACTCAGAGATTAGCCTGGAAGGGTACACTGCCTACTAACCATTGTCAAAGTGTGAGTGTGCTCTCATTAGGTCTTCATTCATTTATTCCATCATTTTATCACACAGTATTGCACTATGTATTTGTGTTTCATTTTTTGCATATTCCATGGTCCCTGAGCTCCCTGCATTTTCTCAACATGATAAATATCTTTACCTGATGAAGCGCTGTTAATAGCAAAACATGTGGGTTTTGGCCTCTTTTTTATCGGATCCGATATTTTTAATGGATCCGATACAAAGTGCTTTACTTTTGGCGATGCGATGTTGATTTATTGCATGATAAGAAAAAAGGCAACTTTTTTGTTTATAATACTGCATTGTTTGCTTAATGCTGCTTGATTGATCTGGGCCTATGGGCTCTATGTATCAAGAGTCATACAGTTTGTGCACTGATGCAGTTGCATTTAAAAAAAATCAAATTTTCTTCTGTATGAAACAAGACATAATCATAATGAGTATTTCTACTATTTTAGCATTTGGCACATGATGCACTAGTATTCTGTGCTAACAAAGAAGACGTATGCCACATTTAACGTATTAATCGTCATTTACCATCATATCTCGTTGCCAGATATGAAATTCAGCATTTGGTTTAGCACACAAAATGATTTTCTTGTCTGGAGTATTACTTATATAACAGATATACGGTAGTTCATATCAAATATGTCATATGCTTGTCAAAGCTGTTGTATGTTAACTGTTGTCCCTTTTTCCTTTCTGGGTGGAATACTTTCTTCTGAGGTTATCCTATTTCTTCCTTGATATTATCCTTCTCACTCTTAGCTAACCACTCTACATCTCTTTAGGCATATCAAATTCCCTAGTCAGCATTCTAGTCTGAGTATTTTCTGAATATGGTCTTTCACATGCTTGGTCTAAGTGTCATAAAGTCACACGCTTTACCTTTCATATAAGGAGCCCAAACACAGACTTGTATGATTTGCAGAAGTTATTATCTCATACTGTTGTTAAAAATTGTCACATATCTTTTTCTCTTACAACAGCTTTCGTAATAAATCCAAGCCCTTATTGGCTTCAGATATATTCTCAAAAGCCGTTGTACTATTATCTACTGTAACTATATTTGAAACCAGCCATATACTTTACTTCCAAATAACCCATGTACAGTAGAATCTGCTTCTATCAGTCACACATAAGATGGGTTAGGAGGCTGAAGGGAAATATAACATTAGGTGACAGAGAAAACCAATGCAGAATACAATCAATAAAGTTGTGCAAGCTACACATTCCTTAATGCATAGATCTGTGGAAATATGTAAATGTCACCCTGCCCTCACTCCACCCACTTACTCCATCAATCGCTCATGTCATCGCAGACAAATGCAGCAAGATTAATACATAGACACTGTCTGTCGCAGGCATATTGTAGCGTGGGTTTAGAAAAAAATGAAGGCTTTGTGCTGGATGAAGGCCTCCTCAAGGATCTTCCAGGTACTGTGGTTACAAGCCTCTCTTCTTCATGTTGCACCAACAAATCTTCTGATTTCATCCTTCTATCTTATTTTTGGTCATCGTCTTGGTCTTACACAAGTTTGTTTTTTTAAAAAGGGCACTCGCAAAACAACAGATAAGGCTGCCACAGGGGGGAACAATCAGGACTACTGTTCCAGGCCCAGTGGGTTTAGGGGCCTGCCCCCACCTCCCCCCCACCACATATTCATTCTCTGTTGCAGGGCCTGAGATGCATGAAGCAGAAAAATCCCTTCCTCTGCAGAGCCTCTTTAGGTGGGCTTGGCCTAGATCAGGGCCTCAAGTAGAATAATGTTGAGCTGGCCCTACAGCCTGAGAGACAAGCTGGGAAAGGTGAGAGGGAAGGGTTAAATAATGGGGGTACAACACATGCGAGGGAACAAAGAGTTAAATCAGGGGGAGAATAACCAATATGAAATGGAAGTAGACAGAAAAGAAGAGAACAACACAAAGAGAAAATAAAGTACAATAAATAAATACATACAGTAAAAAGGGAAAGAAAGACACGAGGGGGAAGAGTGACAAAGGGGAAGGAAAAGACATACTGGGAAAAAATACATCCAATTGTTAGAGAGGGAAAATACATGGGGAATAAAGAAAGATAATGGCATATGTGAAAAAAGAGAAGAGGAAAATATATGAGGGGAGAACAGAGAGAATGAAGTGAACAGTAAGTGAAGACAAGCTGGGGGGAGAGAGACATGATGCTGGGGGAGAGGAGAGAGGGACATGAAGAGAAATACATGATGTGAGGGAGGAGAGAGAAAGACATGCTGGGGGGAAGAGGATATAGAGATACTGTATGCTAGGGGGAGACGAGAGAGATTCTGGGAGGGAGAAGAGAAAGACATGGAGAGAGAGACATTTGAGGGAGGGAAGAGAAGAGAGACATGCAGGGGGAGTGGAGAGAAATACATGCTGGGGGTTGTGGTGGTAGGAGAAAGAAAGTGAAACTTGAAGGTTAAAGAGAATGACATTGGATGAAAGAAATAGATAATGATGAAACAAAATCGAGAAACACATTAATGGAAGGAAAAACTAAAAAGGAAGAAGGAAAAGAATGAAAGACATACTGGGGGTTGTGGATAGAGATGCTGGGGTGGGAGGAGAGAAAGACACGCAGGGGAAAGAAGAGAAATACATGAATGGATGAGTGAGCAGAGATATAGCAGGGGGAAAGATGGAATGACATGAAGGGTGTGAGAGAGAAAGACACTGGTGGGAAAAGGAGAGAGAAAGAAACTAGTCGACAGGGCTGCAGCAGATTTCCCAGGGCCCAGGACTAGAGTTACAACAAGGCCCCCATGTCGGCAGTCTTGCAAGCCCCCCCCCCCATTTCACACCTCACAAGCCCCCTCTTTTTCCATCCCTCTTCCCATGTATTTTTCTCCCCTCTTTATCACTCCCTCTCTTCCTCACTCACTCACTTCCTCTCAAAACCCCTCTCCATCAATTACCCCACTTCTCACGCAATCCCCCCTCCTCACACTCATTCCCTCCCCCCCACCTTCCATGTTTTTGCCTCCCCTCCATCTCACTCACTCCCTTACGCACTCTCTCCTATCACTCTTCCCCTCCATCATTTATCCCTCACTCACTAAATCCCCCTTCCTTATACTCATTCACGCACCCCCACCTTACATGTATTTCTCCCCCCACTGTTTAACTCACTCCGTTACCCCCTCTCTCCTCTCACTATTCCCCTCCATCAAATACCCCACACTCACTCAATCCCCCCTCCTCACACTAATTTCCTCCCAACCCCTCCCCTTACATACACAATCCCCCTCACAAACCACATACAAAAAACCCCACCCCCCAAATATATACAACCCCCCACCCCCAAATACATACAACCCACTCAACTCCCCAAATACATATAAAAAACTCCCCCCAAATACATTTAACCCCCCAAATAAATATAAAAAACTCCCCCCCAAATACATACCACCGCACCCCCAAAATACATACAAAAATTCACCCCACCCCCAAATACATACAACTCCCCACCACCCAAATACATACAACCCCTACCCCCAAATACATACAACCCCCTATCCCCACATGCATATAAAAGCCCCCCTCACCCCCAAATACTTTAAAAACAAACACCTACCCCAAATACATACAAACGCCACCCTTTACCCCCAAAATACTTAAAAAAAACACCCCCTCAAATACATACAACCCCTTACCCCCAAATACATACAACCCCCCAAATACATAAAACCCCCATCCCCTAAATGCATACAAAAGCCCCCCTCACCCCAAATATATTTAAAAATATCCCCTCAAATACATACAACCCCATCCCCAAATACAAAGAACCCCTCACCACCAAAATACATACAACCCCCACCTCCCAAATACATTTTTTTTTAAACCCACAGAATAGATACAGATTTACCTACTGTACCTTGGGGATGGTCTCGGGCCTAAGCTACCCTGGCTCTCCCCCAACATCTATGCCCTGTTGCCAGTCAACTCGTTGCCGCTGGGCCCAGTGGTGTGAGCCGGAAGCAAGGTGGGCCCAGTTTGGTGCGTGCCAGAAACTGGGCCAAGCTCACTTCCGGCTCAAACCAACATCAGAGAGGCCCGTTGCGCACCAGCATCAGAAGCTCGGCGTGGGACAGGGGAGAGCTGGGCCCGGTGGCAATGAGAGGACCGGCAGCCGGGCTAAGAAATTGGGTCCGGCTGCCGGGCCCCTCTGCAGCCACTGGGTCTGGGACACTTGCCCCATCTTTCCCCCCATGTTGGTGGCCATACTAGGGGGAGGGGGGAACAAAGGAGACATGATGGGGCAAAGTAGACTGAATGTGATTATTTTGTAACATTTAAGGGGGCCTCATCCTTCAAGTTTGTCCTGGGCTCCCAAAATTCTGCTGGCGGTCCTGAAAACAGATGGTAGCTTGCCCAGGTGCTCATGAAACTGATCATTTGGTTTATTGGCACATAACGATCAACATTTCACTCCACCTTTGAGAAATGAATCAATCTTGATAACGGTTCCAGAGGAGCACCTTATTACTTAGGCCTGAAGAATAAGAATTATTATTTAGGTTCTAGATTTGAAACCATGAATATTTTTCTTTTGTCCGGTTCTTACTTGGATGGATTACACAGTTCTGGTATTGTGTGCATCAGACTGGGAAGATATTGTGAGAATGTAAAGATTTTGTTCAGTACAGTTCATCTCATTGTGTTGTATTATCTTTCCTTCAATTTCAAATGTCTGTGTTCTCAGGAGTAAAGGACATCCCCATACACCCGAACAGCTCCAAAAATGATATTGTTGGTAAAATAGCAACTTTTTACCCTTCTCCAAAGATCAAGTATTACTTCACAGAATGCCTGTATAAAGATGATAGCATCCTTTGATCTCTGTATGAGCAGCACAGCTGATGATTAGCTCTAACAAAGAAGAAAATCTACACTGCTTGCAATTGCCAGAGTATGCAGCGGATTGAATGAAGCTTGTTGCTCAGTCTTATTATTTTGTGACTAGACTGAATGTTTCCTTTGACAAGAGCAGGTTAAATAGTGTTTAACTTTAACTAAAAATTAGGTCATAAAAAAAAATGTGGTTGCTAGTATATTTCTAAAAATCTTACCAATAATTAATAGAACTTACAAAATCTCACATGATAATTTACTAGTTGAAAGATGTTCTTGCACTGCCCTCCAGCTGCAGTCCCAGAAATGCACACCGAGTGCATTTGAGTCTTTTAAAAAAATATATGTTTTTTTTTTGGTCTCATCTTTCATTTAGGAAAGTATTTTCATAATATAATAATAACTAAGAGCACCTTCTAGATCACACAGGGACCGACATGAACATTATGGTATTGGGATTCCAATTACTCTTATGGGTGACTTCTTTAACTATTTTATTATTGTAGAAAATCTAAAATATATAGCTAAATAAAATACAATTTTTTTGTGTAGTTTAACATATCATTTCAGTAACCGTACTACAACTGTTATTTTGGACCAAAAACATATATTACTTGTAGAGTTATGAGAAGATATCCGGTTTTATTTCAATAATAGTCTTCTAGATCTGCAAAAGAAAGCTGAAAAATAGTGCTTATTGTTATGCTTTTTATCTATATACAGTAGTTGATGTGCACAGGTTTTTTTTCTTTAACGTCTTGTAAATGAGCCGTGGGTACCCATTTAATTTTTTTTATGATTTGTGCAGAAAATGTTTTTCATATATCCATTTGCTAACCTTCCCTTAATTTTTTCTCTGATATCACAAACAATATGAACCCACAACAACCCAACACATACGTTAATCATAGTAGCCACTTCTCTAACCATCATGATGCATGGAGACGGGTAGAAAAAGAACTGTGAGAATGTGACACCTGAGACGTAATTTTGCTAACTTTGATCATATAATTGTGATTCATTATAATAATGAATAGAGTTAATTTTCAGCTACCTGTTGTGCAGGCTGTAATGTGTCCCAGGTGGTAAGCAGATATTTTGTTTTCACATATGAGCAAGGTAATATTAACATCATTAACTCATCATCAATTATGGTCTAGGAAAAGGACAAAGTTAAGGTGAAAGGAGCATTGTTCATCAGTGTGTTGTATAGGACCTAGTCAATCTTAGCCATCTCAAAATCCAAACCCACATTATTATATATTATTTAATTGTGTCAACTGGCGTGCTACTGGGAAAGTGACCTCAAATATGCAACAGTAAACAAAGAAGCCCCAATGCACATCCAATATGCCACATTATTATATTAATTTCTGTGTTTCCTCTCACAAGTATGGGTCATCTAGCCCAATCTAATACTAATACAGTACAAGGTCCGACATGATGGCAGTGCCTATGGGGCCTGTGCACTGAGCCCCACGGTTACAGAGGCCCCGCGCTCTCCCCCTTGACAATCAAACAGATTGCCAAAGGGAGAGAGCAGGACCTCTGTAACTCTCTTACCTTCTCCGGCGGCATCACCCAGCATCTCCTCCTGCATGGTGCCATCATCATGGCTCCACAATGTCCAATGGCATCATCTTGTCATGACAATGGGACACCCTGTGGTGCAGCATTGCATGTCAATGTGACGCCTCATGATGCCACAACATCACATGACGTCCCGTCGTCATGGCAATGCGCCACCATTTGACGTCGTGGAGTCATGATGATTGGTCTATGCAGTGCGAGATGCCAGGAGGAGATGCCGCCAGATGATGCCGCCGGAGAAGGTATAAGCCGAGGCTCCTCACATATCCCTGCACCAAGCCCCTCAAACATACTAGCCGGGCCTGAAATATATATATATATAAAATCAAAAATGAATAGACGATACCGGTCTGTGGCTAACAAAATGCTTTTATTTGTGTGAGTTTTCGAGATACACTGATATCTTTAATATATACATATATATTACTGTGGGTCTGGAGCTTGTGAAGCTTGTGTACTGTATGTCTAAATGTGAATTGTTTGGGAGGTATTTGGCTAGTACTCTTAGTTTAAGCTCACCCATCCCACACTTATTTAATCAGCAGGCCCAAGTTTTATTACTTGGTAAAAAATTGTGATATCTCTCTCCTTCACAACTCCAAGCACAACTGAATAGCTAACACTAATTAATGCTGATTTGTATGAGTTATTGCTTATTTGTATCTCTAGCTATTTAATCTTGAGTTAATGTCCATTAATATATTTATTTCCCCGGGAAAAAAGATGTCCCCATATTTAACAGGGCACTTCTGGTTTTTAACCAGTTTAAACTGCACTGTAGCACATATAGTGCTCTTAAATGTTTACCCCTTAAGCACCACATACATGCCCCGCCTCCTATGCTGTTGGCTATATCATCATTTGTTTCCTCTTTTATGCTTTGCAGCAGAGAGAATACAAAGGACACAATATAAAATTGGTAGTGTGGGAACAGCTTGAAGAGTCTGCCTTGGTGTGGTTGCAGTCTTGATGTTTTGGCCATGGGATTGGGCTAGATGACCCATACTTGGGAAAGGTAAAACATATATAAATTAATTAAACAATTTGTTTTATTGGAAGTGCATTGGGGCTTCCTTTGTTTACTGTTGCATAGGCCTAACATACGGAGCCCCTGTTTGAGTTTAATAGGAAGATCCTTGAGATTTTGCAAATGGAACCTTCACATTGAGTTGGGTTAATCTGTTTCTTATATGTACCATGTGTTGCAGTCAAGAAATACTGTAGATATAATGACCCATAAGGACTGACAACTGGTTGAACGATAGGAAGCAGAGAGTTGAAAGTGGAGTGCCTCAAGGTTCAGTATTGGGGTCACTGCTTTATAATGGCCTAAATGAGGTTGGCATAGTGAGCACCATCTCCATCTTTGCTGATGATCTTAAATGATGTAAGATGGTAAAATCAGAGCAAGATTTAATTTCTCTTCAGAAGAACTTCAGGATAAACTAAAAGCAAGGACCAATACATGGAATATGAGGTTTAATACAGAGGCAGTAAATGTAAAGTTAAGCATTTGTGAAGCACATATACGCAAATTGCAAAGGAGTAGTTCACATCAAATTACTCATTACCTGTGTGAGGGTCCTGAAAAAAGAAATATATCATACAGTATCATCAAAGACATTCATACTAAACTTGAGTACATATAAGCCCATTACATTTGATTTGCTTAGACCAGAGGGGAGCAAACTTTTTTCCCTGCACCCCCCTGATGGCAGTTTCCCTCTCTCCGCACAGCCCCCCCCCCCCCCACCCCACTTAACTCGGCTCCGGTGTCATGGCGTAATTTGACGCCGCGTTGCCATGGTGACGCATCTAAGAAGCCGCCAGAGCCAAGGTAAGTAAGGTTTACAGAGGCATCCACTGCTTCCCCGGCACTTAATTTAAGTGCCTTTGGGAAGCTTGCAGGGCCTCTGTAAACACTGCGTCCCCTGCAGTCAGTCTCGTGCCCCCCCCTGGGGGTTGCGCCCCCAAGTTTGCACACACTGGCTTCGACGAAACATCCACTTTTTTTTACATGTTTCTTGATTTATAGAACATTTTTGCTCTAGAATGTATAGAGGCCCTCATCCGCAAACTGTTGCTAAACTTTAGAAGACATTTATTCCCATGCACATGAATGACATCTGAGGCATGCTATAGTTTATAAGCCTTTTGTTTTGGCAATAACATTTAGAGTGATGTCTCATTTTCAATTATGTCTTGAGCAGTAAGTGATGTTAAGTACTTTAAAAGGGATTATCGATAACTGATTGCTATGGCTAACATTATAAGTCTGGAATTAATTTATCCATGACCATTTGATGAACGCAGGTCTTATGAGGGCACACATGGAAGTATGCCACATACGTTATTTAGCCAATTACTCCTCACATGTATGTGTGAGAGCACTTCAAACAATACAGTAATGTTTGTTCTGATGTTATAGATTGTGTTTTAATTAACACACACACACACACACACACACACACACACACACACACACACACACACACACACACACACACACACACACACACACACACACACACACACACACACACACACACACACATATATATAATTAATAATTAATATCTTGTGTATAATTATACTGTAGTGTCACTTTTTTTGTGGTCACTTGCTTACATTTTATCAATTAAGGGAGTGACCACAAAAAAAAATATTATTAATCATCTCCACTCAAAAATGAGGAAACGCCATGAATGCAAAGACTCTGATGAAGTGATTGATATCACGAAAATTGTAGGGTTGGTGGTTTATTTTGAGGTTGAGGTTTTAGCCCAACTTCTGTGGTGAAGTCCTGGTCCCTCTGGTTGCCTGAAAAACTGTGGATGTAGATCACACAGCTAGTGATATTACAGCAGAGCCTCCATCAACTGCACTACCATCAACTGCACTGACTGAGTACCCAGTAGCAGGATCCAGATACTGCTTGACCTGACAGGACCCTCGCCGTGGGCACCACACTTCCCCTTAAAATTGTGAAGGCTTTTATATTTATAGACACAGTAAGAGATGTGTGCAGATGTATGCAAATGGAGAAGGGTGAAATTATATCTTGGTTTTATTAAACCTATTCCTTTATCCAGGCAAAATATACAAAAACAACAAAATAACAAACCCCTATCCCTTTTTAAGGGCTAACTTATTTCCCCAGACCTTATCTGCAGGACTGGAAGGATATTATTATTACCAGCCTATCACCCAAAGTCTCAGGAAGTACCTTACAGTAAGCAGGTGGCCATCCATGTCAGTCTCTGGCAGGTTCCTGGTCCTCTGTGTCCAGGAAATATACTGTAGGTCTCTGGGTGTCTGTGTGTCTTGATCTCAGCACACCTTTGTGCTCAAGACAGTGTCCGTGTGCAGGCTTCTCTGCTTTCCTGTGTCAGCCCAATTGTGAACTCAGGAATCCCTCTCCTGTTTCCAACAGGAGACTTTTCTTAGGGCTCTAATGTAGACAGGTGGAGTCTAGTTAATTGCCTTTATGCAATTAACCAGCTCCCTGCTGGATTTAGAGGCAGTTTCTCTCAAACAGTGATAAGTCCCTGTTACAGACACTATGTGCGTGCAAAAACATATGCATTTTTTATGTCTTTTTTTATTAAAACTGTACTTCTCATTTTGTGCGCTTTCCATTTTTTTCTGTCCCCACATGTCTGAAGAAATGCAGGTGTAATGCTCTGAACTAATCTGGGAGCTAAGATACTCTTAATATCCTTAGCTTTCCTAAGGATAATCTTGAGTTGCAAGGGCATAATGGTATCAAGGATAGGGTCTAATTTCTAAATATTCTAATGGCGAGATATGATGTTCTTAATTTGACGATGGGCACCATTAAATTGAGTAATAAACAGGAGTACATCCTTCTCCAATCCCTTAACTATACTAAATTGGGTCAATGTATATTTCCTGGAATCATCAACTTAATTGGAACAATGGATGTTTGGGGGTTTAATTGAGAGACATCTCTGACTCTGCTTGTTGAGCTTACAATTTTTCAAAAGGGATCCTCTCTCCTGTTTCAATGCCCATTGATAAACTTTTTCTACAACTCGCTTGTCATAATTGTTGTTTATGTTCAAACTCATCTTTCAAGAGGTTAGCCGGATAAACAAAAAATGACACTTCTGTACAGTTGCTCCTAAGATGGAGGAACTGGCTGGATAGAATATTATTTATCCACTTAATGTAATGGTTGCTATATGGGTCTAGATAGGCTTTGACACATATCCTTAAAGTAAGTCTTGGTGCAAATATTGGCATCTTTAATGCAAACCTCTAAATCTAAAAAAAGGCCCTATTTACCAAAAATTCCATAGTAAAACATAATTTGAATGTGTTAACATTCAATAGGAAGACAAAATGAGATAAGTATTACAAATCCCATCCCAATCACATATGATGACAATATCATCAATGTATCTCCTCCACAATATGAGTTGTAAGAAGACATATCAACACTTCTCTGCTAAATTTAGATGATAGATACTTATCATGTATTTGTAATTACTGTATTTTGTGCAAAAGAAAGGAAAACACAAAAACTCTGTGTAACATTATACAATGATATCTCATAAGGGGAAATTAATAATTCCTTCCTGACTCCAAATAATAGCAATCACATTTCTCCCTGGATCAACATCATTCCCACATTTACTTATTTGGTATATCCCTGTATACCTTTCATTTTTAAAAAGATGTCCAAACTTTTTTGGAAGATATTTATTGTATCTGCCATCACATACTACATGGGTAATGAATTCGACATTTTAACTGTCCTTACTGTAAAGACCATTTCCTTTGTTGCTGGTGAAATATCCTTCTCTACAACTCTAAGGGATGACCCAATGTTGTTAGTCCTGCTCTTGGGATAAATAGTTCTTTTGAAAGCGCCTTGTATTGACCCTGCACATATTGGAAAATTGTTATCAGATCCCCTCTTAGATGCCTCTTTTCTAATGTAAACACATCTAATTTAGCTAGTATCTCCTCATAAATCAGATTTTCCATCCCCTTTACTAATTTGGTGGCTCTTCTCTGCACTTTTTCTAGTTCCATAATGTCTTTAAGTAGTGGTATCAAAACTGTACTCCATCTTCAAGTTGGGGTCTTATTAATAGTTTATACAGTGGCATACTGTAATTATGCTTGCTTCCCTTCCATCCATGCCCCTTTTAATGCAAGATAAGATCTTATTTGCCTTTGCAGCTATTGCCTGACATTGGACACTATTACTAAACCTGCTGTCTGCAAGCACTCCTAAATCCTTCTCCCTCAAGGATTTTAGCTAATTTTGTCCCATTTAATTTCTAAGTAGCCTGTTTATTTTTGTTTCCCAAATGCATAACCTAACATGTATTTGCATTAACCTTCATCTCCCATTTACCTGCCCAAGTTATCAGTCTATCCGAGTCCTTGCTCTGATTTTACTACAGTAACTTACACAATTTAGTGTCATCAGCAAAGGGAGACATTGCTCTCTATGGTAGCCTAAAGGTCAGTAATAAACAAGTTAAAAAGCAGTGGTCCCAGAACTGAACCTTGACGTATTCCACTTACAACTATAGCCCAACCTGAAAAGGTTCCATTTGTGACGACTCTCTGTTGTCTATCCTTCAACTAGTTTTCAATCCAGGTGCAAATATTTTTGGCTGCTTCATTTTGTACACTAACCTCTTGTGTGGCACAGTATCAAAAGCCTTTGCAAAATATAGGTAGACCACATCAACTGCATTATCCTTGTCTAAATTCCAACTTACCTCTTCAAAGAAACTAAAAAGTTTAGTTTTGTGCGTCCTATCCTTTATAAATCCATGTTGACTATTACTAATAATGTTGTTATCTATTAGGTATTCCTGAATATTATCCCATACTAAACATTCAAGTAGCTTCCCCATCTAGTGATGTCAGGCTTACGGGTCTGTAATTCCCTGTTTGTGATATCTCCCTTTCTAAATATAGGCACCATGTCTGCTTTACGCCACTCCTGTTGTACCGAGCCTGTGTAAATGGAGTAATTAAATATATAATGGTTTGTCTATTACCGAACATAGCCTTGGGTGCATGCCATCAAGGCAAGTGTTTTATTTATTTAAATTTGATCAAGCAACCTGTGCACTTCTTCCTTAGTGAACCAATTGTACGTTAAGATAGATGTTGTGGCTTCTTCCTGTTGCAATATTTTTGCAAAAAAAATGCCCTTGGTAAATACAGAGGCAAATAATTTATTTAATACCTCCGTCTTTACATTATCTCCCATAATTTTCCCTCCTATCTCACACTGAATGGGTCCTATATTTTCTTTTCGAATACTTTTGTTATTAAGGTACTTGAAGAACGTTTTAGGATTGTTCTTATTAAGGTCCTTGTACACATTTTATTATGTTAATATTTTTCCATTAAGAGTTATTACATTACTTATCAGTGTAAGTATTCAGAATACTTAGGAGCTCTCATACCTGTTATTGATACATATATTAAAAATATCCGTTGTACATTTCTTCATCGGCTTTTGAATTAGCCCTTGAAGGTATAGGTAATTGTTTTAAGGGATATTTCACCTAAGCACAACTTTCTTACGAGTACATTGTTAATGTAATTAAGTCTGTCTTCTTCCCTCTGTGAGTCGGTAGATAAGGCAAAGAAAAAGAAAAAAAAAATTGTGCCATTATCCTTCTGTTTAAACATGATAGGATAGTGCAAATGAATTTTACACCATTCATTTCCTTTTTCTATTTTAACTGTAACCTATTTAAACCATTTGTCTATTTTATTTCAATGTTGACATTGTTTCAAGAAGTGCATTCTCCATAAAATGATATAATAGCTGACAAGCATATTTAATATTAACCAGTATGATGGATTACTTTCTAGCTCAGGTATTATGGTACGTGAGCTTCCACAAGGTATCTTTAATTGGTTGTGTAGAAAATGTTACTACACTTATCTTTCTTGTTACCAACTTTTACGGAATTGTGATATAGAAAAGCATCTTAACTGGCTATGCACAATATAATGAGATTATAGAGATCAGAGCTAAAAAAAATATCTCAATGTAGCTATAGGCAAATCATTCCATCTCTCCTTTGAAATTGCACCCTATTAGATGGCAAGTTCCTAAAGGCATTGAGGTAATTTGCAACTAAATATGATTTGCAATGCACTGTCATACTTTGTAAAATACATTTTATGTGTGTTGCTTCCTTGGAAGTGAGGGCGTTTATCACAAGGACGACTCATTACATTTCTGTGATCACTGCAGGAATAATTCTGTACATGTGCAGAGATTAGATGTGCTTTATGCGCAACCTTTGCAGAATGAAGGACTATTTCAGACATGCGGCAAGTGCTTGAGGAGTTAGGATGCAGAGCCCAGCAATGCAAACAATATACCCAAAACTCAGCAGCACACACAGTCTATTCTGACAAAATTAATCTGGTCTGGCCCAGTACTGTATGTGTTACTTGAAAAAAAAAAAAAAAAAAAAACCTTACCTTTTCCCATCTGATAGCATATCATGGTTGCCCATAGAGTAGAGAAACATACCAGACACTTGAAAAGCTCAATCTGCACCACATGAGAATCAAGTCAAGTCTACATCAAAGCAGCAGGATTAGAGAGAGCTACTGTACCTGGGTAGACTGAATATGGGGGTTTGATAGCTTTCAGTTTTATAGATGTATTGTATTAGCCAATTGCATGTGGATTAAAGAAGCAATGACATACAGTATTTTTGGCCTCTTTGAGATAAGTGGTTAGAGAAGTACTTCCATGTTACTAGTGGGACTTTGACCACTGAAACTTCTTGTGCTCATAGATAAAAGGATTGGGCGTGTATTGAAACTTCAAGGGAACAGGTTGTCACATTCCTCAATTAGACTACTTGTAGGAAATACTGAGAAAATTAGACTGATTTACAGATATATATTCAAATGTTAGCTTTAATTACATCTTCAGAATCAAGTGTATACATAATATATCTTTGCATTATGCATTGTGCTATCATTCAATGTATTAATATTATCATTCAATGTATTATTATTATTATTATTATTATTATTATTATTATTATTATTATTATTATTATTATTATTATTATGTATAATGCATCAAAATATTGTGCAGCACAGTACAGTGGAACTGTGAAATAAAATGCAATTAAACAAAGTGATCACATCAATATACAATGGTACAAATGGCAAGGATGACCCTGCTGCCCGAGCCTGATTTACCCAATTGGGAGCTATATGCCGGGACCTACACTGGCGACACACTTTATTCGAGCTCGGCTAGTCCCACGAATTCGGGTATACTCGGGTGTATTGAGGTTTGTGACTGTTTTCTGCCCGAGTGCATTGAGGTATTTTCCAAGCAGGGATTGAAGCATTTTATTCCCGCTGGCTGCAATACTGCACAGTATATATATATATACTGCATTACAATTCATGAATTTATGCCATCTGGTAGACACGCGAAGCATTGCAGCCTATTAAATCCTAATCATTATCATTTAACAGATCAGCCGCCCATCAGCCAGGCATGAACCCAGGCTGGGAAGGCAAACGCAACGGGCTTGTCAGAGGTGAGGAGCGGCGCATTCCAGGTATCTGCCAGGTACATACTGGGTATTTGCTCGAATAAAGTGTGTCGGTGCAGTAGGACCCCTTCCAAACCCCCACCCCCCAAAACAAATATTTTAAATTAGGGTTTAAAGTCAGTTTGAAGTCTGAGTTTAATGAAAAGCCTCCGTTAACATTGACAGTCTGAAATAATAAAAAACTATGCAGAGATTATGACGTCGACAAACTGTTACCAACGGGTAAAATAATGTGCACTGATTTAAACCACCACCGCTGATTATTTTAGTTCAACAAGCCGCTGCCACTCCTAATTTTCCGTGGTGCTCATGTTTAGGGCCAGAATGAAGGGAAGGGAAGAGAAACAGATGAATTTTAGATACATTTTTTCAGCTATGCAAAAAATAAAACTACAGGCAGTCCTCGGTTATCCAACGGAATCCGTTCTGTAAGTAGCGTTGGATATTGAAACCGTTGTAAAGTGAGTCCCATGTTAATCAGTGGCGGTGAGTGTTGGATAACGCATCGAGGCGTCGGATAACGTATTCCGGCGTTACAAAAACAGCCCATAGGGTGGCATTGTAGAGCGTTGGATATGCCATTTGTTGTAAAGTGAAACGTTGGATAGTGAGGACTACCTGTAGAGGCAAGACCTGACATAGCCAAGGGACCTTAACATTTGGGAGCCCTAAGCTGGGGCCTGATGGGCCCATTGAGAAATCAGGTTCTGCCTGCTACAGGATCTTACTTTCATAATCCAGTATAGTTCTTTCTTTTCCATATAAATATTAAGGAACTTAGACTTAGCATCCAGTTTTACTTAAAATGAGCTACCCATGTTTCTAATGTAACGGTATTTCTGGCCCGGCCTGACCCACCCAATCTCACATTGGCCCCTGTGGTCTAACCGGCCCCCATTACAGTGTGGTAGTGTCTGATGGTGCACCTGTTGGCTACAGGACTCCTGAGTCTCCCGCATGATGGTGTATGGGGAGGACCCGTCCAGACAGGCAGCTGAGGTAGTGTGCTGAGTCTCACCTAGTTCCAGTGCAGCGCCTCCACCTCATCAGGGTCCCTGCGTCTGCATGGGGATGATCCTGGTGAGGAACTCCTCGGTGGTGCAACTCCCTGTGTAATCATTTGACTCTCACACACAGGGGTCTTTCTGATCAGCTCCATCTTTATTGTCACGGTGGGCATAGCTGCCCTCCACAATGGGGTATCTTTAGCCAGTCATCGTGCCCGTGCTTCCCTTTGACAGTTACGTCTCCTTGATCAGGGATTCACTCCTCTGTGCCAGGTCCCTGGACACAGACTCCTATCAGCCACTATAACATAATCATCCACTATACTAGCCTTGAACTAGAACTTTCCAGCAACTAACTTTTAGACACAGTGCTGTGCCTTATGTAACTTCTGAGGCTGACACACCTCTGACATCACTAACCATGGAGTCAGAGCATGTGACCAGTCCCATCCATACACAGGGCACCCCACCAGGGTGTGAGGGGAAACCTCCATGATTACTGCTGGCATGCCCACACTTACCAGGCCTTTCTGCCAGCAGGAGAGATGACTGTAGGCATTTTACATGACCGCTACATTCTCCCCCTGGTGAATCCCATCGTCCTCACTGGGACCTAAATTTGTATACCTTTTTCCAGGAAGCACTGTAACGGAAAACATAATTAACATCACACAAATTTCCTCATTATGCAGTACACATGAATACAGTCATCCGCCAAGCCCGCCCCGACCAGCAGCCACGGACCCGCGTAATGCACAGTACCACCTAAAAATAGTGATAGGGGTCCGGTTTCTTTACTTCCCTACCCCCCAAATCTAGAACGGTAACAGAATAATGTCGTGGTAACCCCCTCTCGGGCCTATATGTCACCTTGTGTTTGTGGATGTTTCTACCAATGGCCCATATACGGATCAGATGCTCTATCCGTTCCTCGGCCTTCTTTCCCACCACATCACTCCCCTTACTGACTAAGTGCATCTCAATATTTTCCCGGAGCCACCTATCCCTGTTCTCCTCTATTTCGTCCATTAATGGCTCAGGGACATACGGGTACTCCAACCCGTGGGATGACTTGTAACGAGCCATTATAGCCCGTTCGGCCCTACAGATCCTAGTCAGGTCAGCCTTACCTGCCCTCCCAGGTAGCACCCATGATAGGGGTTCGTCAGGGTCCACGGGGTCTGACAAGATGTTGGGACCCATAGGTTCTATTTCCCTGTGCTCTATTTGAAGCCAGCGCTCCTGCAGTTCCCTGTCTCTCTGTTCTGGGGTAAACTCTCCCACCGCCCACCAATAGTCCACTACATCCTCTCTTCGGATGAGGAACCGAGTGTGGTCCATCCAGGCCGAGTACCCTTCAAATAATGGGGCCCACCAATGGTTCTCCCGAAACCTGTTTAACCTCCCTGACTCCCTATCATCGTCCATGGAAAATACCCCTGATGACCGCTCAGATCGTGGTACAGACCACCTAGACGACCCCGGGGCCTTTTTTACCGGCGCCGGAACTGCAGGGGGCAACCAACGGCCTGCCGCAGCCACTCTCAATTCTCCCCCTCCCCTGGAGATACCTTCCGTAGCGCCACTGCGCTGTCTTTCCCCAGTCCGTCTCCCCTCCTCTTCTGAGGGAATGTCCACTGATTCCAGGCTAGGCGGGGAACCCGGGGACCGTGTGACCGGGGTAGGGGCTTTAGCTAGGGCATGGGGTTGGGCATACGGACGGGGTAGCGATTGCCACGGGGCTGCGACCCGTTCCTGGCTGTCCGTAGATATTTCAAAGGATGATACTTCACCCTCCTCAGTCCTCAGATCGCCCGTCCAGCTTCTGAGCCGTTGAGGTGATTGGGGACCTTCCCCCAATCGCCGAAGCGTCGCTGCATCTTCTCCATGGGTTCCGCCATCACCACCGGAAGCGATGTCTTCCCCTGAACCGGAAGCGCCGCCATCTTGCGTGGGACCCCCATGCGGGATCTCTTCTTCCACGACGACATCCGGTTGCTCCGCCGTCGCCGCCGGAAGTGATGCCGCCACTCCACGTGCGCTCGGGGCCTGGCGCGGCCCTTCCAGCGCTTCGCCGTCTGCTGCAACCAAGTAAGTAATAGGGCTGCTTGGCTTACCCATCCGCAGGGGTATAGGCGTCTCTCTCCCGTCTCCTAGATCAGGTCCTGGGATGGCGGGACTCCGTCTGTCAGCTCGCCGATCTGCGGGGGACGCCCTGTTCTCAAGGCCACCACTCACCCCACGGGGTGTCGCCCTTCCGGTCTGCCTTCTTGGCTCCGCTTTTAACACCGCCAGCTCACGGAGGTCCTCGTCCGAGTAATCCCCTTTCCCTGACTTAGGGGTCTCCGAACGGAGTGAAAGTCTCTTTTCCCCGATTGCAGGGGGTGATTCAACCGCCTCGATCGCCACTGACCCAGCCGACTTGACCGGCTCCAGTCCCTTGTCTCCTGGACTCGCGCGGTTGATCCATAGCGCGCCCGGGGACTCGGCGGAGCGCCTTGCCATGTCCACCGGGGGGTCAGCAGGCTGGATTGGGATAAACGTGGGCATAGGCCACAGGTATAACGTCCCGCAATGAGGGCAACGTGCCGCCGTGTTGACCGTGCCTCCGGGCAGCCCACATTGTAGGCAGAGCCCGACCACCGTTTCGGTGTTGGCCACCCTCACTACTAGCAACCCGCCGGGTACGGAGTAGGGCTGGGTGGAGACCATCGTACCCACAGTGGAGGAGCAGGCCATTCTTTGTACAGGAGCCACTTCCTGTACAGGTCTCTTCTCCTCAGTGGTTCCTCGCAACTGACTGGTGGAAGTTGCTGGATCCGCCACTCCCTGCTTCGGCTCCTCCCTTCTCTGACAGAGCTGGAACCCGCCCCCAGGGGTTGCAATTATGGGCGGGTCCCACAGGGGAACATCATGCCCCTTAATTAAGGCCGCACCTCTCTCAGTCCTGGTGGGCGCGGTTAGCGTTTTCGCGCCAATTTCCCCACAAAGGTGGGGGTCTTTTCCCGCGGCTAGTTCCCGCCTTCTCCTGGCAGCCGCCCTTTGTGCAATATAACCCTCCTTTTTGCACGGCTCCTCCACGGCCGGAACTACTTTCTGTAGTGGCGCCGTCTGGATATCAGTCCCTGGGCCCAGTGGGTGCATTCCCACAGGCCATAGTTGAAAGTCACTCCCCCTGGTAGAAATCAGGGGAGGGTCCCATAGACTAAGCGGTTGACTCAGCACAGGGGCTGAGTGAGTCACTGTCCATGCAGGCGCAGCCATAGCTTTCACGCCATGCCCCCCATCAGGGCGGGGCTCTGCTGTTCGCGCCATTCCCGGCCAGCTTTTTGCAAGTCCTGCACCAGCCACATTTTCTGTGACTGTCCCATGCGGTGTCCCTAGCAAGCAGGAACCGCCATTTTGGTTGACTTTTAAGCCCAAAAAGTCCATTTGTTTGCTCTCCTCGCGGGGTTCTCCCCCAATTATTACAATTTCCTCACACTCTTCAAGGGTGGCCCCTAGCTGTCCCAGGCAGGATAAAAATGGGGCAGCCACAGCCTTCGCTCCGCTCCAGAGCAGACTGGTTAACGATAACTCGGCGACTGTTTGCTCTTCAGTGGGGTGCACGCCACGGGTGCCCTCCCCATCAGCCTCTGGTCGCCACTTTGGGTTCTCCGCCCCACGCGGATCCTCCATTCTTTGGGTTGTCTCACTCTCGTACCAATTATCGTACATGGTGCTCCACTCTGCGGGGCAGCCACCACACCGGTACAATAAAGATTAGCTTCAGATGCACCACCACATGTGTACCTTATCTAGGTGTGACCCAGTGTTGCACTACCTCAGGCTAGGCTCACTCTCTCAGTGTCTGCTGTGACTCCTTCCTCCCAGTCTGTGCTCCCTACGGTGAGTGTCTGGAATGGGCTAGGTACTCTGGCTCTGCCATGCAGTACTTGGGGCGTCTACCTCTCTTGGTCAGCCTAGCGCAGACCCTCTCCAGGATTCCTGACCAAGTTAACAGGCTATCCCTTCTGGCATCCTACCAACTAGCACTGCCTCAAGGTGACTCGGTCAGCTATAGCCCGGCTCCAAACCCCTCACTCCTTTCAGGCCCCTAGGTTGTCCCTGCGAACTGACAATATCCCGTCAGCCCCTGACCACCCCTAGGTCCGTCCCTACGCAGCACAGAGAGGCAGCAGACTCTATCCCTGTTTCCCAGTGTGCCTAGCTAGAGCCTGTCCTGATGACAGATCTGATCTCAGCAGCTCCTCCAAATGTAACGGTATTTCTGGCCCGGCCTGACCCACCCAATCTCACATTGGCCCCTGTGGTCTAACCGGCCCCCATTACAGTGTGGTAGTGTCTGATGGTGCACCTGTTGGCTACAGAACTCCTGAGTCTCCCGCATGATGGTGTATGGGGAGGACCCGTCCAGACAGGCAGCTGAGGTAGTGTGCTGAGTCTCACCTAGTTCCAGTGCAGCGCCTCCACCTCATCAGGGTCCCTGCGTCCGCATGGGGATGATCCTGGTGAGGAACTCCTCGGTGGTGCAACTCCCTGTGTAATCATTTGACTCTCACACACAGGGGTCTTTCTGATCAGCTCCATCTTTATTGTCACGGTGGGCATAGCTGCCCTCCACAATGGGGTATCTTTAGCCAGTCATCGTGCCCGTGCTTCCCTTTGACAGGTACGTCTCCTTGATCAGGGATTCACTCCTCTGTGCCAGGTCCCTGGACACAGACTCCTATCAGCCACTATAACATAATCATCCACTATACTAGCCTTGAACTAGAACTTTCCAGCAACTAACTTTTAGACACAGTGCTGTGCCTTATGTAACTTCTGAGGCTGACACACCTCTGACATCACTAACCATGGAGTCAGAGCATGTGACCAGTCCCATCCATACACAGGGCACCCCACCAGGGTGTGAGGGGAAACCTCCATGATTACTGCTGGCATGCCCACACTTACCAGGCCTTTCTGCCAGCAGGAGAGATGACTGTAGGCATTTTACATGACCGCTACACTAACATAATGCTATATAATTTTACTTATATCTAAGATACATTTTAAACATGATGAAACTGACAGAATTAGAAAACCTGAATTTTCCGAAGCAAGCTGTGAATATGTTAATCAATAAAGGCTTGCCATTCAATTTTGTTAAATGAGTCCTTCAGAGTATGCATACATAACACTAACCTTGTACTGCTTTCACCAGACCCATATTTTACAAAGCCCTTTGAAATCAGGCAAGTGGGAACATTTGATATTTTTGTTCATTACTGCAGTAGTCACTAAAAGAATCATATGGAAAATTAATAAATAAACAAGGTGATAAAGAATACAAGTGATGAATCATAGGTACCGCTATTCTTTATCGTTATTATACTGCTCATGATTTCTCAGCACCCCACGAAACGGCACAGGTTCAGTGCCGCCAGAGCAAGAACAAACTCTCAAACTGTTTGTGCGCTCGCAGGTTCTCGTTGAAGTGGGGGGCCAGCAATGCATGGTTTAGGGAGGAACTCTGGTGCTCTGACAGTGACGTGGTTAGCATAAAACCTAACAGACATGTACAAATTGTATAATCATTTAAAAATAGCATATAACCCCTTGTAAAATATATCGCTGAGATCAGTTATAAATGTATTTCTCTAACTGCAAGGCGTTTCATATTTTTAGCATTTGTTGGCCAGGATTCTGGTTTTCAATATATTGTTTTTGCAAAGTCAGAGTTTACTTAGTTTCTTCTGTGAATGATAAAACAATTCTTAACAATGATAAAAGAAAATTGACATACATTTTGATTTGGCGTTTGGTGCACTTTATTTTTTGAAGTGAAACTTCTTTAGCGGCGTGAATGTAGTTGATTGGAGACGGAAGTGTCATCACTCCTGGCAGAAGAGGCTGTCAGTGTTGCCAGCTTCCACCAGGGGGAGTCATCATTGAACGGACGGGCACACAGACCCTTCTCTCCCCTCACTTCAGGAATATGCCCTGTGAACCCGGTGTCTCGTGCTCTGGCTCCCCGGGTCTGTCCTCCTCTGTCCCCGCTCCGCACACTGCTGCTGCCCGGGCTGCTATCTGACTACCTCCCACATACCAGCTCTGACTGACCACCCTCACCAACCAATCAGCAGGCAGCATTGGCCATCCCTTGCCCACCATGCCAAAAGACACATTTCTTGTCTTTTGGAAAAGATTGTCACGCATCGAAGCTTTTTACAGGCACGAGTAAGTAGTAACTGGGGCCAGCCCCATAAAGGGCTGTATCTTGTTCATGCCATGCATGCCATAGAGCGCATACCCGCGAGTGGTCAGGACAAGGCCTTCCAGTCCAAATTTCACATCCATACGTGAGTACAAGCAAATAACAAGCAGTCAACCCCTTTTTTTAAAGGCATAGTGGTAGGTTCCCATGAATAAATGTCTTATGCATTTCATCCCATCTTCATGCTCATATTCATTTTATTCAAAAGGTTCCCATCCATTAATACTTGCTGGCCAAGGTAGTTTTGACTTATTCTAGTTTTATTCCATTTAGGTTGATCTTTGTAGGGTTGACATATTTGTTGACAAACACTTTTATATAAAGGTCCACCTTTGTATGTGTGGCGCCAAGTTCTCTGATTTGTTGCTGGATGTCTTTTGGACTTGTGGCAAAAATGACAATGTTGTCTGCAAATCATAGGTGACTCAAGCATTCACCATTGATTTTAATTACTTGTCCTTCCTTAATTCAATGTCTTGAACAATTCTTCAAGTATTGTTGTGAAATGCTTTGGTGACAAGGTGTTCCTCTAGCACACACCTTGATGATCCTCATCTTGCACGTATCTTCATGGAATCTAATGGTTAATGTGACACCTGTAAATATTCTTTATAATATCAATGTACACTTTTTAGAATTTTGGTGTTCTTAATGCATTTAAAATGGCTGAGGTGTACACAAAATCAAATTTACAGTTTGAATCCTAAACTGCTAGTGGTAGATCATATTCATCACTTCGGTAAATCACTTCTTGTACAGCTTGAATGTGGTACATCGTGTTATATCCACTGTGAAATCCCCCCACTTCTCCATATATCTATTTGTATTTGCATGGTAATTCAGACTTTTGTGGTAACTACTTATTTGCAAACTGATTTACATGCCATTCAATAAAAAGAAAAATCCAAATAAAAAACATAGCCAGCTATTTAGAGCAGTAATTGTTGATTGGGGACAAGAGTTAAGTTTTTGCACCTAGGAATCTTGTAACAAAAAAAAATAAGTTTCTTGCATTTGATGCAGACCATATAGAAATTCAATGACAGCATTTTCTACATGATGCGGTTAACCTGAGCTTTTCAATGAATAGAGAACAGAATTGATTTAGAAAGTAAAGCAAGTTTGCAATGATGTAGCTTGTCAGGTTTTCTCCAATCTGTTTTTGGATATATAAAGTACATCATGACATTTTGAAGTATGGAAGTTTCTATGTGTATCAAAAAGTAACTTATGTATAAATTGCCAGAAACTTCAGCAAACTTAACTATGCCAATCGATGTAACTACTGCAGATGTTATTGATCCGCAGTAAACATAGCACATATTTTTTTAGGAATGAAGGTTAGAGTTTTAAGAATTATTTCACTCTTTCAGATATCATCTTGTGTCCATGTTGAAATGGACAAGAAGCAAAAATTGACACACTGTGAGTGCTCTTTTGCATGTCATTACCCAGAATCCCTGGCTGCAGTGGAAGCATTGTATGCTAAGTGATAATGGGGAAAAGCATGGTTGCAGACCTGTCTGAGGCTTGAATGTGCTCACAAGTGGTATTTTCATTAGCTTTATGATTGAGGGTTGTCACTTTTTTACTCACCATTACTTATTGAGTCTAGTTTAAGGTATAAAAGACTGGTAATGAATTTAAGAGTTAGCATGTTAAAGCTATAGTATGAAAATGACCACAGGTCATTCTCTTAGTAATACTGTACCTTTTCCATGTTTAAATATTTATGAGAATATAGATATTTGTCATAAAAGTAATACACAAAATAATGGTGAATTCATGAAAACAAGACGTTATCAATTTATATTTCAATTGCGTTATTAAAGTGGCATTTGCTCATGTACTTTTTATACAGAGTACAAGTTATTGTTATTGACAACAATAAATATTATTAACATACAATACTAAGGACACAGTAAATAATCCTTCTAATGTAATGAACCATGTAGGTTCTTATTATACTGTGATAGTGCCGATTAGGGCACTATTGTATGAAAACTCCCATTGGCTATAATTGGGAGTTTAGGTTATTTCCAAAGTTGACTATCATTTTCATTAATTCTTCCCCTTCTATATTATTTATAACATTACAAATCAATCACGCAAATGAGAACAAACCACTTCCCGATTGCTGACCTTGGTAGCAGAGATAAGCAACGTACTCAGGGAAAGTGAGACATCATTAATAGTTGTTAAGCAATTGTCAAATATTACTCCAAGCCTTACTACTCAAAACAAGCTAAGATTCTCTTTTGCAACAGAGGGGTTAAAATGCTTGGAAGTTGACTTTATGCATAAACATTACAAAGGTCTGTTTGGGGATACCCAGCAAGGCTGTCCCCAAAACTATCCTGATTTTTTACAGTGTACGTGCATCATATCCACCAGAAAGGGATATCCTGGAAGCCGAACTGCATCGATTTTTCAGATCTGTGCTGTCCGGCATGGAAATACATTATCCCCTACATTTGCAATATTACTGTAAGTAGTGCACAACTGTGGGATCTATACTGTACATCCGAGTCAATGCCTACATCTTCAGGAAAGATACACACACACACACACACACACACACACACACACTCCACAATGATCGCATTTTATATCTGTTTATTTCATGCAATGGTTTCAGTTTTTACATGCTAGAAATGATTGCAGAAACTATTAGGCCTTAATCTTATCATAATCTTTTTCTGTGGGTGCTTGAAGAGGGCAATGTGGTAAATGACATAGTTCATAGCTCTGATCTCTTACAGCAATGAAAATAGGATTTTAAATGCATTAAGAACACCAAAGATCTACAAAGTGAACATTGAAAATAGTATTAAAACCCTACAGCAAGCACGTACAGACCATTACCTTACTGTCCTTTGGTGTTCCCTATACTTGTAAAACATTTTAAAATTTATATTTTGAGATATTTCATGAAGGAAAAAATATTGGAAAAAATAATTCTATGCTGTATTAGGACAGTATTTTAATGGAGCATTCATCTCTATACTGCTGTTTTGAAGGAAATGTAGATCATTATAATGACAGTAGAAGTTAGGAGCTGTTTGTTTGTTTGTTTGTTTGTTTGTTTTGAGTAGAGGAGTATCATTCCCCCGCCATCATCTCTCACAAAATAAGAAATATATGCACAGTATATATACACACATATACACAGTATATATATATATATATATTTATATATATATATATATATATGTGTGTGTGTGTGTATTGTATATAGTCAATATGAACAGATGGCCCTCACGTGTATAATAATAATAATAATAATAATAATAATAATAATAATAGTTGGTGCTTGTCCCATAATAGACAAATATAAAAAGACTTTGCAGCAGACATTCCAGAAAGAATGAGACAGCACACATGGTAAGATGAATTCCAAGGTGTATTGCAGGTAAGTGGCACAAAAGACCAACGTTTCGGTCCTACAAACAGGACCTTTCTCAAGGAAGTGCCTTCTTACCTTGTGTGCTGTCTCATTCTTTCTGGAAAGTCTGCTGCAAAGTCTGCCCGGTGAGGATATCTTTGTGTGTGTGTGTATATGTATATATATATATATATATATATATATATATATATATATATGTGTGTGTATATATATATATATATATATATATATATATATATATATATATGTGTGTGTGTGTGTATATATATATATATATATATATATATATATATATATAAACCCTGTCTTCCCATATGAGAAGGCACAAAAGCAGCAAAACTCAGATATAGCAATAAGACATATATTAGCAGTGCCAAAACAGCACACTATAAATCCAACGTTTCGGTCCTGGCAGGACCTCCCCCTGAGGAAGGTCCTGCCAGGACCAAAACGTTGGGTTTATAGTGTGCTGTTAGTCACTGCTAATACATGTCTTTTTGCTATATCTGAGTGTATTGATTTCTAGGGAGCATGCACCTTGACTTTACATTTGTTGCTTGGAGTGCTGGCTGCTGCTTTTTGTTGTATATATATATATATATATACATATATATATATATATATATATATATATATATATATATATATATATATATATCTCAAAGACCAACACAAAATTAAGTAGCGCTCAGGTGGATAATAGTGACAATATATAGAATAATGATAATAAATTATATGAATCAATAAAAATCCTAATAAAAATCAACACACTTTTAATTACATATAACTTCAAACCATAAAGTGATAGTGAAAAAAACAAAGTCCAAAATAAATGTTCCACTTGAAAAATCCAGAGAGATAAAGGTCCCAATTGATGATCCAGGGAGCGTCTTTGCAGCTTCAGATAAAAGTGGTATAGCCAACCACTACGAATCTAAGAACAAAAAACAAACAGAAGCGCAGGCTCCATAGCATGTAACTGTTTAAACAAAAGAGTACATTTATTAAAAAACTGCATCCCAAAGTAAATGTACTTACAGGATTAAAAAAAAGCAACCATACGTGGGAGAGAAATCACTGTGTGTAGTCATCTGCAGGGGTGAGAGGGTCCCAGGTAGGCAAGGTATATCTGCACAGCTTGTAGCCACCACCAACTCCTGTCACAAGTTGGCGCCAAGAGATTGAGTCAATCAGCACCTCCACGTACCTTGCCTACCTGGGACCCTCTCACCCCCGCAGATGACTACACACAGAGATTTCTCTCCGACGTATGGTTGCTTTTGTTTTAATCCTGTAAGTGCATTTCCTTTGGGCTGCAGTTTTTTAATAAATGTACTCTTTTGTTTAAACAGTTACATGCTATGGAGGTTGCGCTTATGTTTGTTTTTTTGTTTATATATATATATATATATATATATATATATATATATATTATATATATACAGTTGTTCTCATACCTTCCATCAACATTCTTTCTACTTTCTACGGGCATCAAATTTTTTTTCCCTTCTGTATAAGCACAACACTGGAGTCTATATTGATACTATCTTATGGCTTTCCTATACCCTGAGACATACAGTACCTCTGTCTATAGTAATTCACTGTGAATCTGGAAATCTCCCTTTAAAAAATTATAGACAGTTCGAGTTTTTCTGAAAAAACCTTCTATAAATTCACTTGAAAATATTAACAAAACTCCAATATTTCCTCAATCCTGTGATTGAAGTGGGTCAGAGTAAAAATCTATAAAACGTCCTTCCACTATTAGATTAGACTCTTTCTTTTGTCTAATATTATTATTACCCTAAAATTTTTTTACTTTTTAAAACTTTTTTCTAGATACAGTATACCTCGCTTCAGATACAGTATACCTCGCTTCTAAATCAGCACATAAAAAAGTTTATTTAAAACTTCCTTATATTCTACATCATATTTTATTTGTATCAATAGATCATTTACATATTATAACACAGTATCTCCCACACCCAGGAATAACAACCTCTGCTACTGTAAAAACATGTTAATGAGCTATTGAATACAAATCTATACTCGAGTCAGGGTGTAAAAAATCTTTTTTTAACAACTGCCAAATTTCACATTTTCTTTTAAAACTTTACACTAACAAACTTGAACATACAATGCTACCTGGGTTTATTTTAACCATTGTTATTCTTTCATTCTAAATCATTAACTATCAGAGAGTGACACACAAACACTTCACTCCACGATATGTAATAATGGTGCCCTCAAACTATTTACTATGATCTTTATAAAACAAAAACAAACAAAAATTGTTTTAAAGAGGATGTCCCTTTTTTCTTTTTCAGTGCAGTATTAATGCATTAATTTCTTAACAACTACTTTTACATTTTTAATTCAAGCCATTTCTTCCTAGGTTAATAATTAACTTCCATGTCTCACAGACGTGCAACTCCTGTGTAGCTTTCAGTGAAAAAGGGTGAGGGAAGGGGGGCTACTAGTGCTGCAGCTATTTTCAAGGCAGAGAGACAACTGCATTACTTTTTGGTTTCCTGATATAGTTTTAAGAATTTTGCAACAACGTTGGAATTCAAAATACTGATTTTTCAACCCTACTACTGGACATTTCTTACAATTTAAATCTATTTCATATGTATCATTTTTTATTTTATTCTTTGCTCAGTAAAGAAAAACACTTGAAACACTGAGCAAATCAGAGATTAAAATGGAGCTTTTCCCACAGTCCAACGCAGACGTTTTTCCCATGGCGACCTAAAAATAAAATAAAAAACCTGACATTTGTTAAGGGAAGAGATCCTAAACATATAGTTTTATACAATATGCTTGTGAGATTTTAGCAGCATTAAAAAAACTCCCAAACATATCCTAACCAGAACAAATACAATTGAAATGTATTTACTGGCTACACACAAACAGAAAACACACAAGGGGATTTTCCTTAAAACTTTTGAAACCACCGACTACAGACACAAACACATAATTTCCACTTTTATACCTGACCAATTAATTTAACCAACAAAAAACAACAAAGCACATATTCTTCACCTCCCTTACAATAATAAAACAAAACAGTTTAATCCTGCAAACTAAAATAATAAAATGCCCTTCTCTTTTCTCATTATCATAACTAACCTGCTTTTAAAACTAATTTAAAGCTACAGTACGGAGCTTTGAGTTAATTTTCGTGTCTGGAATGTTATCTCTGCACTTTGTTCAGTTGGAGGGAGGGGGTCACTTCACCTGTGGACTTCTGTCTCTCCCTCATCACTTGAGGTGGAAATAGAGCAGAGGAAAAAAGAATGTCTTTTTAGTTTTAAGAAGTTCATCTTCTGGCCAGTATGAATGAAATCTTACCAGTTACCAGTTACCGGGCCAATGATAAAAAAAATGGCAAAGATGAAAGGATCTTACCAAATATGCCCATTCTTTGTCCTTTTCTCTCTCTCCACGGACACTCAAACTCTCCATTATCCTGTATTGATTAGTTCGTGTTATAGTGGGGGTGTACACCTTTAAAAATTAAACTTAATCGATAGCAATTAATGATATTCTTATTTCAGTAAAAACTTGCAAGCTTCTACTATCACAGACACAGGGTTTACTCAAGAAAACAATCCTTGTAACATATTTATACCTGACAATCTTAACAAAACAATTTGGGGAAAAAACTATATTTTCCCTACCATGAGCTTTACAGTACTTAGGGCGTGTTCCCCCCTGAGATTCGCAATACTTGAGAAAACCTGAGATTTTCAATAAAAGCGGGGAAGACCTCTCTTGGGAATCCTCACTTCGGACTATCCCGGATCTTTTTTTTTAAGGCAAAAACAATCTGTTGAGAATAATAAGGGGCACCGATGGACTGTGACATTATTAGTGCCAGTCAGTATGCAATCTGGCATTAGAAATTTGGGTTGCATCTCTTAACTTTATATTGGCAAAATTGTATTTTCTGCTTACTGTATTTACTTAATGCTCTTTCTCAGCTAATACCTGTAACAAAATTAAAGAGTCTTCTTTCAAACGTCTCTATCTCTGTCAACATTGTTCTGATAATGGTCATTCTGGTTTCTCTGGTTATCTCTCTTAGGAGCTCTGCAATTTCTGGCAAAGTGTCCTGATTCTCTACAATTATAATATTTACGTCCTTGGTCTTTCTGATTTTTTTTCCACTCTTAGCTTTCTTACTGTGCTGCATATATTCCACCACAGCAGCAATTTCTCTTTTAGGTCTGGTTCCTTCTGTAACTAAATCTCTTATAGAAGGCCTGCCCAACTCGTAAAGTGAGAAGGGCCGAACTGCTCCAAGGAAAAAAAAATTGGGCCGCACGGGTTAAATCATCATCATCATCATCATCATCATCATCATCATCATCATCATCATCATCATCATCATCATCATCATCATCATCATCATCATCATCATCATCATCATCATCATCATCATCATCATCATCATCATCATCATCATCATCATCTCTCCTCCAGCACCTCTCATCATCACATCATCTCCAGAACCCCTCACTATCAACCTTTGCGATACTCCCCATCTATCTCTCATACCCCCATCTCTCCCCCTTACCCACACAATACCCCCCTCCACATCAAACACACAATAACCCCTCCACATCCCCCCAGCCCATTCCATGTCAGCAGCCACCCCCCCCGTCAGCATCCCCCCCAAGTCAGCATCCCATGTCAGCATCCCCCCCCAAGTCAGCATCCCCCCATGTCTCTTCCCTCAATATGACACTCTCTCCCCCTCCTCTCAATATGACACTCTTTCCCCCTCCTCTCAATATGACACTCTTTCCCCCTCCCCTCAATATGACACACTCTTCCCCTCCCCTCAATATGACTCTCCCCCTCCCCTAAATGACACGTTCTCCCCCTCCCCTCAATATGACTCTCCCCCTCCCCTAAATGACACGCTCTCCCCCTCCCCTCAATATGGCACTCTCCCCCTCCCCTCAAAATGACACTCTCTCCCCCTCCCCTCAATATGACACTCTCTCCCCCTCTCCTCAATATGACACTCTCCCCCTCCCCTCAATACGACACTCTCCCCCTCTCCTCAATATGAAACTCTCCCCCTCCCCTCAATACGACACGTTCACCCCCTCCCCTCAATATGACTCTCCCTCCCCTCAATGACACTCTCTCCCTCTCCCCTCAATATGACACTCTCCCCCTCCCCTCAATATGACACTCTCCCCCTCCCCTCAATATGACACTCTCCCCCTCCCCTCAATATGACACTCTCCCCCTCCTCTCAATATGACACTCTTTCCCCCTCCCCTCAATATGACACTCTGTCCCCCCTACAATTCACATCACACCCTCCCCTTGCAACTCACATCACTCTCTTCCCCCCTGCATCTCACATCACTCTCCCCCCCTGCAACTCACATCACTCTCCCCCCTGCAACTCACATCACTCTCCCCCTCCTGCAACTCACATCACTCTCCCCCCCTGCAACTCACATCACTCTCCCCCCCCCTGCACCTCACATGTCAGCAGCCCCCCCCTCACATGTCAGCAGCCCACCCCCCTCACATGTCAGCAGCCCCCCCTCCCCTCACATGTCAGCAGCCCCCCCTCACATGTCAGCAGCCCCCCCCTCACATGTCAGCAGCTGCCCCCCTCACATGTCAGCAGCCCCCCCTCACATGTCAGCAGCTGCCCCCCTCACATGTCAGCAGCCCACCCCCCTCAAATGTAAGCAGCCCCCCCTCACATGTCAGCAGCCCCCTCCTCACATGTCACCAGCCCCCCCCTCACATGTCACCAGCCCCCCCCCCTCATAAGTCACCAGCCACCACCCCTGCACCAGACCGTTTTTCACACCCCCCCCCCCTCACCAGCCCGTTTTTCTCTGACCTCCAACCCGCCCCCCGGCATCCCGCTATTGAAAAAAAATATATACGCATACTCCTCATGCTGCTGCTGCCCCTGCGCACCGCAAAACCCGGGGGGAGGGAGGGGGAAGGGATAGAGGGGGGATGAATCGCCGCCATGTTTTTAAAATTTTTTTTTTTAAATTTATTTATTTCATTAACTTGCGCCCGGCCGGAGTCATCGCGGGCCGCACAGAGAGGCCCCGCGGGCCGTATGTTGTGCAGGCCTATCTTATAGTGTAACAGAAACAGTAGATATCACTGTGTTTTGTGAGGGGGTGACAGGAACAGTATATGTCATCTGAATGGGAGATGATATCAAGGGAGGCATTGTATGAGGAGGCTACTGCGGTGCAGGGGAAACAAAAGGACATTCAAATTCATGCTCCAGGATAAAGTCTGGAGCTGAGGACAATAACATATTTTTCTACAGAGGAACTTGGTTCAAAGGGGCATAGTATCCAGGCGGACTGCTCACAGTAGTCCCCACATTAGTTGAGAATACCGGGCAGTAATAGGGGTCTAACAAAGAGAGTGGAGGGTATTGCGAAACCGAATCAGTTTGCGTGGCTCTTGCCTGATCCCCACATGAATTTTTAATTGCTTGAACATCATTCAATTGATTTGATAAATGTTTATCAAACTTTTTCCTCTTGTTTCCTGCCAAAAAGTTATTAAAACTTAATCTTTTGTTTTTCTCTCCTCTGCTTTTAGATTCCTCTAATTTTCTATTTGTCTCTTGCCAATAGGCGTTTAGATATTCTTCCTTTTTTCTGCTTGCCTGTTCATTCCATTTAAAATAACTTTGCCATTCTAATTGGCCAGTATGACTTTTTTTTGTACATAATTTAGTTTGTAAGTATTCTAACTTATCCAAGTTAAAACTGCTTATCAAGTTAAAACTGCCACCTTGTAGCCATTGTAATCTTTTTTATCCTTAGTTATAATTGTCCATATCTTGATATATTTTAAAGTATTAGGCCCCTGTCCATTACACATAATATAATTAGGAGTTCCTTTTTCAGGACTGTCCTTTTCCTCAACAGAATTATCTTGACCCATTTTAACTATCACACAGACAACACAGATTGTAACAACTATAGATTTTTAAATTACCTCACCAAGAACACCACAAAGCCCACACAAATTATATCAATGAATTTCTATATTGAGCTACTCATTATCGGACTTCCGTCACCCAGACTAGACTTCAGAGACATCATGACCTTGTGAAACACTCAACTTAAAAAAAAAAGGCGCTTACCTTATCAAATGATGGCCATATGTTCAGTGTTCCAGTGAGAGCCGTCCGTCTCCTTTAATCCAGATGTCCGGGATTTTGGAAGTCCCATCCTCGTCGCCAAATTGTCGATGTTTACAAACTCACAAACAAGGGTTCGTTTGATAATGAGTAGTTTAATACATGCTCGTACAGCACAGAGTATGATCATACATGAAAGTTGTCCATTAGACACTTTGCCAGGGGAGGGCCCAAGCAGGCTGTAAATACATGTTAGATTACTTTGTTTAACAGGTTACTAGACAGAATATAATGACATCACATCACAGCATTCCCTGTACATGAGGGGATAATCCTCCTCTAAACCAATCAAGTTACAGGTCTTCTTATCTATCCCAGACTGACTCCAAAGATCAATTCATCTATCCAAAACTGGTTCCCTTAAGCTGACCAAAACACTTGTGTTTGAGCAACAAGGCACAGTCCATATCCCCTCCCCCCCCTACCCCGTGGAGCAAAGTTCATTCTTGCATCAACACACATAAGTGAGATAAAAAGCCATTATAGCGTGATATTGCCTGCTGTGAGATTCACAAAGCAGTGATAAGTCTTTTAAGTGAGATAAAAGCCTTTATAGTGTGATACTGTCTGCTATGAGATTCACAAAGCAGCGATAAGTGCTTTTAAGTGGGAAAAAATGGCACTATAGTATGATACTGCAGTGTTATCACTGCTTTGTGAATCTCAAAACAGGCAGTATCACGCTATAAAGGCATGTATCTCACTTAAAAGCACTTATCACTGCTCTGTGCATAGCACCCAGAAAACCCACTTATCACTGCTTAGTGCATGACCCCCACTGACATATAACACACACAAAGACAAAATGGAATCCGCACACTGCTAACAATTTCCTCTCTATAAACCCCCCAGTCCTTTTCAGTAATTTCAACAGTATATTAATTTCAGCAATATTACTTTGTCATATTATATTTCCTTTATTATGTATTATAGTATGTTTTACCAAGGTTGCAGTATATTATCACAATCACTTATCGTTCAGCCTCTATGGCAGCGCTGAGGTGCTCTCCTATTGATAATTTAGCATCCAACTCTCATTGGTAATCTAGTTGCTAGGCAGCTCCCATTGGTTTGTTTACAAATCGCCTAGCAATGTGAGAGGTGTTTCAGGCACTGCCGTCGACGCTACCCATAATCCTCTGATAAAGTCGGCTTGAGCGACGAAACGCGCAAGGACTTTCTGAAAAACGGCATTACATCATCACGTGACGACATCAACAGTACTGCACTTCTAACATCTAACAATTGAGCTGTTTGTTTGCAGAGCCAAGTATCTTTTGCTTGGAGGATTCCCTTCATTTTGGCGGTGATATATTCACAAATCTCTCATTATTATATACCTTGTGAGTGCACTTTTTCCCCACCCTTGTCTATTCCCCCCTCCCCCCCCTATTAAATGTACTTGTTAAGCTATGGGGTTGTGCTCTTTTCTTTTCTCAAATATATATAAAGATGTCCCTCATGCACTAATTATCAGAATCCCATAATCAGTTGTTTATAATAAAAGTACTACACCATGCAGGCTACATTAGTGTGTCATCCTGTTTTTTTAGTTGTGTAGCGCTGTTTCCCCCACCCTATGGGAGAGTGTGGTGCTTTACCTGTGGCTCACAGGAGGCCGGAACCTCCGCTGCTGGGAGACTGGGGTGTGCTGATCCGTCTGATGAAAGCACCTTCACCTATGATGGATACTAGCTATACTGGATAACCCCGTCACAGGACAATATACCCAGTAACACACACCAGGGTATGGTATAACGGTATTTACTAGGCACAGGCTTAGAACACACATATAATATGTAACAACACCTTACAAGACATATATTGGTATACCCACACAGTATTCCCACAGTACTTGGGTGCACGGGCACCAGTGTCCAAGTGTCAAGCCTACAATAAGCACTCCCACCCCAAGTGTGTGCGACAGCGCTGCCCACAATAGTGTTAAAGTTAGTGCACTTGTAGATTGGGTATACCTGTCGGGTGCTCCAACACCCGGTAGCGCCAACAGAAGACAAGGTGCCATATGGTCCCACACCGTCGCCGTCAGCTATGAGTCTGCCTCCATGCTGGTATCCAGCTGGAGAGATTCCACCTTAACAGTCTCTTTATGCATTGGTGGTCTGATCCCAGACCACAGGCCGCATCTGCTGCGCGGCATCCTTTGATGTGCCGCCGATATTCTCCCAGCCCTATTGGCTCTCGCACGGCATGTTATTCCAAACCCCAGTGCCTTCTGGGGATTGTAGTTCCCCTGTGGTCTATTTGTAATGGCCACCGCTTGTGCTTGCTACTGCGCATGTGCAAGGTGTTCCAATATGGCCGCCATGACCTCGGGTACTACTGCGCATGCGCCGGGAGTACAAACATGGCCACCGCTTGCTTAGGAGCTCCGGCGACGGATCGCCCCAATACTAGCTCCCGCAGCTTGCTGCTCTCTCCGGTGAACAGGTGAACAAAAGAGAACAGAACAGCAGCACTCACTGAAGATAGAAAAGGTATTTATTGCATCAAAAATTCAGGAACATACAAAAAAAATAGAGCGACATTTCGGACCTCTTGGTCCTTTATCAAGAACTTGATAAAGGACCAGGAGTCCGAATCATCGCTCTATTTTTTCTTTGTTCCTGATTTTTGATGAAATAAATACTTTTTCTATCTTCGTGAGTGCTGCTGTTCTGTATATTTATATATATATATAACAAAAGTATCATATAGAAGTATTACTTGTGAGCACATTTGCATGTCTTAGACAGATCTGCAACCCTGCTTTTCACCATTATCACCTAGCATACAGTGCTTCCACTGCAGCAAGGGATTCTGGGAAATGACATGCAAATGAGCACACACTGCCACCTTTTGTCTCAACACCATAATTGCATGGAACCCTTAAGCCAATGCTTGCTGTTTTAAACACAGCTTTTAAAAATAGCCTGGGATAAGATACAAAGTCAGTGAACCCACTCACAGAGAGACTATTTTGACCATGTGGGTCTCATCAGTGTGAGGTTGGTTGTACTTGCTTTGTAATTTGAAACATGAGTAGGTCTTCACCACACATTATTTAGGTTATGGTGAGTGAAAAGGTGACTAAAAACCCTCCACCGTATAGCATATAAAATTCTTACCTGTGAGCACATTTACATATCTTTGACAGGTCTGCAACCCTGCTTTTCACCATTATTACCTTGCATACATTGCTTCCACTGCAGCAAGGGATTCTTGGAAATGAGATGCAAATAAGCACACTGCGCCACCTTTTGTCTCAAAACCATATATATATCATCATTCTGATGTACAGTCCACCATAAAAGTTAACTTACTGATGACTAAAAAAAACATGAGCAGAATTTATTCGAGCAGTGATCTCTGCTTATTATCTGCGTAGGAGTAAAGCTCCTCACAGTGCTCTCACTGAAATGGTCTCCTTCATTTGCACTCTGGATAAAGCAAACCGGTTACGTGTACTATATATAAAACAAGCCGGTTACATTTGTATAAGAATAAATAAGAGGAAAATGATGAGCAGAAACTAGAAAATTATACATCCACTAACCATATGCGTATCACATAATTATGTGTCTCTTTCCTTCTATTGTTCTATGTAACTGTTCTCTAAATGATGTTCAATCGAAGTGAAACAAAGGAGCCAAAATCAACATAGAATGATTTTGTCACACATATTCACAATAATGTTTCAGTGCCTTTAAGCAAAAAGCATTTCAAATTGGAGCATTGCTCATTTTAATGCAATCTCCCCTACTCATATTTGGTTATCCCCCTTATTTTACTGTATGGGAACCAGTGGTCCCCCAGAGCTGAACTGCACTTTTTTTCAGCTCCGGTAACCCCCTGTTCCAGAGTTATTTACCGGTGAAGCTACCGGCTTTAAATCTCCCTTCTGGAGAAACAAAATGGCAGGCATATCACAAACCAAAATGAAGCAGCAACATAATTGACTGTGGCTTTCTATAGGATGGCCATCTAAATCCTCCTGTGAAACCAGGAGTTAATAGCAGTAACTTCACCGGTAAGTATGTTGGGAGAGTGAGGGTACCCAGAGCTTAAGATGGGGTTGTTCAATTAAGGAGGACCCCTTGGTTCGGAGCCTGTTAAAACAAAGGGGGCTAGCAAGGGGGAATTGCTGCTTTAAGCAACAAATCAAGTAAAGTAGTCTGAGGTTCTATTAGATTTGCTGAATCTTAGCAGTCCCCCAGAGACTGTAGATCTGACTGCTAGTGTTTGCTTTGTATACAACAGAATCAGCCTAGTTTCAGCCAGGTTGCCATGGAGTAAGAAAGATGTGTTATACATTTATAGCTCTTCAATTCTAGTCAATACATGTGTTAGCAATTTGTAAATGTCCATGCAAAGGTTTATACAAAGCAAAGATGATGAATATAAGAATAAAAGCACACATCAATTGTTAATTGACTTTTGGTTGTCATGTTAACATTACAAATCACTCATCAATCTTGTGTGGTGTATTGTTTGATTTCTTTGTACACATTATGAGAAAGTGTAGAGAAAGATGTATAGGACCTATAATTCTAGGTGCTCTGTAACCTGCATAATGAATGGTAATCTCTCACCTTAACAGTCAGGGGAAATTACATATCACAGGCTTTTCTAGAGGTTCTCACTGGATAACTAAAATGTTTTTAGCTAATGAGCCTCACCTACAATATAGAGCTACAAAGCACTGGGTCTATAATCTGCAGGATTAGTCACTCACTCTACCCTCTCCATTGCCTGTCTGTAAGGGAATATGACTGAGGAAAAGACAGAGGGAAATGGTGATACTCGTTATGTTTGGCAGTTGCATTATATGTTGGTAATAGCAAAAGCAGAAGTGCATACTATTGTGTAGAAATGGCTTTGTACTAAATAAGGAGATATAAAACAAAACAAATGATGTTGATCACATCAAGAGAGTGTTATGTATGGATCTCTTTCTCAAAGGTCAGTGTCTCTTTCCTGGTACAGAAGTCTTAGAGCTACACAGCGTCCATTTGTGATGCAATTATACCATGTGTAGCGTGTTGATGTCAGACGTAACATGCTTGTATGTATATCTTTATTTATATAGCACATAACAGTGTAGTCAGCGATTCACAAAGACCATACAGTACAGTGAATTATAATAATACAATAAGTGCAACAAAGTCAGACAATAGGAAAGGAAATCCCTATAATCTAAGTGGTATGATGAAAAACTTTCAGAGACAGCAGGTGAGGGAATAAGTGCAGTACTGTAGATGGCAGTGATTGGCCACAATGGTTGGTACGAGTGACTGAGTGTGGGACAATAGTCATGCGTCCAGGCTATTGTGATGCTTCTTTTGTGATGTGAGTTTTAAGGTTGGTCAATATTAAGTAGATGGGTTAATACCATTATCAGGGAAAGAGGTGGCTTTGAGGTGTGGATGAAAGCAGATATATATGGGTGGGTCCAGTAATGGCATTGATTGTTGCCAGGGAAAAACATCCACAAATGTGAGCAGGCCTGATGCCTTTTTGGATCTCAGCTTGTTTCATCAGAAACTATCCTCGTCACCATAGAAATATATCATTAAGAAACGAATAATTAAATTAGTGATCTTTTCAAATAAATGGCTAAAAAACATAGATGTAGCTCAGGGCCACCAACAGGTCAGGTTCTCAGGGTATCCCTGCTTCAGCACAGGTTGCTCAATCAGTGGCTCAATCAAAGACTGTACCACATGTGCTGAAGCAGGGATATCATGAAAACCTGACCTGTTGGTGGCTCTTGAGGGCTGGAGTTGCCATCCCCTGATTTAGCTGCTTTTATCTGATCCTTCTTCCCCTCCTTTTGTTTCCAATATGTTTCTATCTGTTCCCTTAAAAAATTTTCCGAAATCAAGTCTTTCCAATCTGATACCAATTTTCATTGTTTCTATTCACTTTAGATGTGCTCATGTCTATAGCACATTTTATTTTTCCCTTAACACTTCAGCTGTATTTTATTTTATTCAGTATAGTTTATATTAATGTACATTAGTACGTTGTTCTCTTACAATTATTTAAAACATTTTGATTGGCCCCTTATTTGATTATTTAATTCACGGTTTACTGACAGTCAGGTCACAGGTTTTGTTTTAAACCAAATTGTTCTATCAAAAGCTAAGCTTTAAAAATTATATATATATATATTTTGTATAGCTCTTTTGCATTTGATCATGATTATATAACACTTCATTTTATTTTTATTTGGATAATCATGTTCATTTATGAGATTTGATTCTTCTTACGTTTGTGCATTTTTAATTGCTATACTAATATTCACCTCATAGTTTTTTTCTGGAACTGTGTGCCATTTAGTACAATAGTGAAATAGGGATTTTTTTTTAAATTCATGACTGCTGTACTAATGACATTTTTGGGTTCTTGATAATATCTTTCTATGGTGACGCAATTGCCTATAAATAACTCCTGCCACAACTCTTGAGCGTACAGATGTAGCAAGACTAAGGCTGCGCTTATAGTGCCGGCGACATCAGCGCGACGTCACGGCAAAACAAATGCATTGCCACCGTTGTGTGCGCTTATAGTAAGCGTGACGCGACACACGATGAATTGGTCGCGATAGCTGGAAATCATCTCTATTTCATTTTCCGGCGACCATCGCCGGCACTATAAGCGTAGCCTAAGCATCTTCAGTGCCACTGCTTACCACGATCAAGTGACTTCATGGGTTGCAGCACCAGAAGTTTAGCGCTATGTTTGTTCCCATACAGAAGCAGAGGCGGATTTCCCGCAAGGCTGTGTAGGCTATAGCCAAGAGCGGCAATTGTTTTGTGTGAGGTGGCAATTTTGTAGGGAGGATATTTGTGTGTGTGTTGAGAGGCAGTCTTACCTTCTCCAGAGCAGACCCCCTCTGGCAGTGTCACATTGTCATGGTAACCTAACATCACATGATGATGTGTTGCAATGATAACACAGTGTCACATGCTGTCTTGGCGTCATGATGCCACTACGCTGTGAAGGAGGGGGTCCACCCCCGAGCCTATGGACGGCAAAAATGGTTAAGTCTGCCACTGTCCAGAAGCATGGACCCCTGACAACTGAATCACGGCAGACACTGTTCCTAGGGCCGCTAACTTTTGCTTCTTTGACCACGGCACTGGGGACAATGTGTCTTGCCACTTCGGTAGCCAATTTATTAATGCTAATTTAATAAAAAGCCACATTTACACTATGGTATGTGCCTCTGTTTTTGAGGTACATAGATTAGACCTGGGTTGTTCTTTAGAAGCTGCTACTTATGGTGGAGCCAGGAACTCAATACTGTAGTTTTCCCTCTACATTGACTTCTGGACTTTTGGCCCTGTCCACAATACACCAATATAGAATGTAACTTTTAGAGAATGTGTTTTTGCTGTTTGATTTGCTCCATTGAGAGTCATATTAACGCCAATATATTTATATGTCTTCATGGTTATATGTTTGTTAGCAGCTTAGCTACCCAACTGATAGCTACAGTAGGTGCTTTAATTTGTTTATCTCTATAAGAGGTATTGTAGGCTTTATTTTTCCATTTTATTTACATTTGTGCTTTTTGTGAAAAACCTGGGCTTAGAGAGGTGATCCCGTAGGGCAGAAACCTGAGGTTTTATGGCATTCTGTGTGTTCTGGAGCTTCATATGCTAAGATCCCGTAGACCACGACAGACACAAGTCTTGTCACAATATAGGATATCACTATGACAGTGGTGCCTTCCAGTTAATATTATATGGGCATATTTGATAGAATCTGAAGAGGAATATTTTACCCAGATTTTAAAATATCGCTAAAAAATCGTTTGCCCTGCGCAATGAAGGGTAGAAATGAACGCAAAGGTGTTTTTATCATATCCATGGACAAAATCACCATGAATTCATTATTTTCCCCAAATTAGTGCTAATAAATGGAAAGCGTCTTTGAAATGGTATATATAAACTTTTGAGTAAAGGCATGCTAAAATATAGCCCCCTTTTGTGGATCTAAAAATGTATGAAGAAATACAAATGTGTTTTCTTTTGGTTTGTTTCTGACCTGCAATTTCTTTGTAATGATGAGATGATTGGAATTCTACCATGTTTATAAAGTACATATTGGCTTCAAATATTTATTCTCTCGTCAATGCATCATACAGTCTTGTTCTTGGGCTTCGTTATTTGCTATGCTTTTGCCATTTTCGGTTGCCGCATATATCTCCCTGTCAGTATCACAAAGAACCTTTATTTTCCTGTAACAATGCACATGACATGCAGAAAGTCTTCTCTCTTTAATGATTTCTCTGTCACCCATTATTTAGGTATGTCTGGAGATATTGCTTTACCTATCCTGCTAACAAATATGATATGGGCATATTTTACATCAACTTTGTATGATTGTCCAGTAACCCACAACCTTTTTTAGTTAAATAGTAGTATATTATTGATAAAATATTTTACCAGGAAAAAATACATGGAAAGTTACCTCTTGGTTCCAAGTATGTCCTGGGCACAGAGTAAAGTATTTATGATTAAGGTTGAGCTCATATTGTTCTTTGCTTGCAAATTATTATTATTATTTTTTTTAAATAATTTCTTTACACAGAAAAAGCAGGAACCAGTCCCTATTATCAGTGCTCAAAGTCCATGAGACCTATGCAATATAATTCACTTGACTAGCAATAAACTTGCTTGAAGACAGATCTCTTTAGCCTCTATGTGTACCTCTGACTGTGTGTGCATAATGCATAAATGCTCATTGATGGAGATATAAATCAGCAAAATCCTGTGGTAGATATATGGGACCAACTGACTGTAAGCAAATGGTCCCCTATAACCATGCAGGACTAAAATCACCCTAGAGCAGCACCAGGAATAAATAGCCCAAATCTCCTTGGCATAAGCGGAGAATAAAGATGATACTCACCGTATGCAGGCAGTCATACTCTTTGTCAAAGCGCCATGCGCGAAACGCGTTAGAGTTTGTTGCTACCTGTACTCCACGCTGTTTACCTCAAATTAAAGCTGTTTTTAATTACATTTTTGGGTGTTTAGCTCCAGTTTGTATTGCAGCTGTGCTCTGCATTTTTCCATCTGGAACTCCACTCTCTAATAATTTCTTTATGCGGAAGTCCTGTTTATTTTTCACGTAATAAGGAAATAGAATAATAGGATTTTATTATTACATTGCTTTACAATAAATTACTTATGGAAATATACAGATGTAGCAAACATTATTGCACCTGTTATCATGCGTTAAGGCAATAAATTGCACAATTTTGCAACTTGTGGCTGCATTGTTTTGAATTGCAAATAGCACAATAACGCGTTAAATGCGCACCGGTGTAAACATGTTGTGTGGCTACATCTTTTTTAAGTTAGTCCTGATACCTATGTAGCAAGAGTTATTCCACCGGCTAGCACGCATACAGTAAGCAAGGGCACACAGTTAATTGTTTCACAATGGTGTCTTCTGTACAGATCACACAGTGTGTAAGTGAAAAAGGCAGGGGTTGAATGCCAAACCGTACTGTATGTATTAAATGCAAGCACTTTAACCACTATAGTATACCAAATTGTAGCCACAAGTCAGAACCAATCCCTTTTTACATTATAGATAATAAAGAAGTTAAGTCTGATGTGTAAAATAGCTGAATGGACAGCATACAGTAAGCCTGTGGATCAATAATTTCATTTTAATACACTGCCAATGATCAAATATAATACACAAGTAATGGTTCAACATCTCATCTGTAGGTTAAAGCTAATCATCTTATTAATTTCCATCTTTTCTAACAAGTACAGGAGCAAATGTCCTGGAAGCCATATTGGGGATGTCCTCCTTTATCTTCAGGGTCAATAACATAACCCCGTGGAAATAATCTAGTGGCCCTATGGCCAATCCATTCATTAAATTCTCCTCCCCTCAAACATTGTTTTATCGAAATTTCCCCCCAAATTACCCACCCCTTACAAAAAATTCACCCAATGGTCCTATAGCATAAGTAAGTTAAAAGGAAGACCCCAAAAGCTGGATGCAACCCATCATCATCCTCTTTAATTGAAGACGGATCCTAAATAATTAGGGAAGCCCTTGAAACTCTGTTGTCTGAGAATAAACCTATCCTCTCTGACTATTAATTGAAGAAATCCTCTTCTTTATCTTCTTTTGTCAAAAACTGTAGCGACGTCCTCCTGTGCTAACAACTGGTCATTTTATGTGGACACAGCCCTTACATAGGGCCTGTTACCCTCATATAACACCTAGTTTGCAACCATGTGTTAAATCAGCTCCTCTAATTAGTTGTTTTAAACATATGGCTAAATCAAGTAATCCAATTAGTCACTTGATTTCACCAATCGGATAACTTGATTGAATATGGCTATAAGCCATTGCTATATAGAGGGGGTATTTGGTGTGTTGGGGTAGGATAGCGGAGTGGGTGACGTGGGGGTGTCTAGGGTTGTATCCCCTTGTAGGGGTCGGCAAGCCATCGCCAAATAACTGTTTTGTTATCATATGGAATTCAAGTCATGTATACAGACCTTCAATATATTATTATTAATAATAATACTCTTATTATTTGTGTTATTATGGGGTACAAAGATTTCATAAATACATAAACAGAGTTATATACAAATACAAATACGGACAAACATGCACAAACAGATACAAAGAGGTAATGAGAACCCTGCTCATGAGAGTTTACAATCTAGAGGGAATGAGGGGCAATGTTGAAACAAAAACGTAAAGTGGCTGCTCATTGTTGGATGGAGTATACCTCAGGTTGGAGTATGGTCCAGCCCGACAGTTGATCCTATTAAGGTTTGAGGGTGGGGATGTTATTGGGTGTTATATAGCTTGGAGATGGGACCAGCTATGCTGCTGGACCAAATGATGATGGGTGAGAGGAGGTAGATGTCAGGGGTATTCCTGATAGACGTCCATGAAAAGGTGAGTTTTCAGGAAGCTTTTAAATGTCTGAAACCTGGGGGAGAATTTGATGGTGCATGGTAGGGAATTCCAGAGAAAGGGGCAGCACAGGAGAAACCGTGTAGGCGGGGAGGGAGACGAGGTGATAAGGCAGGAGAAAAGGCAGAATGTAGGGTGCATTTAGGGATATAATTGGGGATTAGGGTTGAGATGTATGGTAGAGCAGAATGTTGAGAGCTTTGTAAGTCAGAACTAGGGTTTAAAATTTGATTGTAGAGGATATGGGAAACAAGTGTAGGGATTTTCATTGTGGAGATGCAGAAGTTGAGTGGTGAGTGAGGTAGATGACTCTGGCAGAAGCGTTTTGGATTAATTGGAGTTGAGATTGGTGGGCAAGGAGAATGCCAACAAGGAGAAGGTTGCAGTAGTCAAGGCAGGACAAGATGAGTGATTAATTTAGTTGTAAGGGGGTCACCCCCGGTTCCCCTGATCTTCCTTTGCCCCCTGCCTTACCCCTGTGGCAGTGGGGGAAGGGGACGGCGACTTCTCCCGGTGGGCACCGCCATCTTGGTTGTGGCGCGAGGTTCGCGCAATGCGCAGAGGTTGGCCAGGGTAGCGGTGGCCATCGGCAGTATGCCGGAGCTCTGGGAGGTTGCGCAGGCGCAGTTAAGCGTAGCGGCGGCCATTACAGCGTCGCACATGCGCAGTAAAGATCGTGCACGCGGTCCCCATAGGAAAGAGCTGTGCCAAGGACTACAATTCCCAGCAGCCTCTGGGGACTGCACTTTCACCCTGGTCACAGGCAGCATTGAAGCCAATAGAGCTGGCAGATTCTCATGCTGCAGAGTTGCAACAATGTTGTGTGCAGACAGGGTTTTTGCCAGTTGCAGCACGTTGGGCAGTCAGAGACCGGAGCAGCCCAGGGAAGGAGGTAGGGTACATGAGTCGGGGACTCCCTGTACTAGGCCAGCAACCCCAGGGCCCGAGATAGCTCAGCTCCCCAGTAAGGTGAGTGTTGCCAGGGGCAGCCCTCAGGTTAGGGACCCGTCCACTTACATTAGTGGGAGCTGGGAAAGGAAGGGTACAGAGAGTTGGAGTCAGGGAGCTGTGAGGGAAGGAAGGGTGCGGGGAGCGAGTGCAGCTCCTGCCCCATATAGGTACCCACACCCCAGGTAGGCCCCAACTCCCCACTAGTTTAGTGGGTTAATTACTGAGGGAGGCCCCAGATAAGGACGCTGCCCTTAGTATAGAGTGCTGCCTTGTCAGAGTCACGGCTGTTAGTGCTGTGAGGTCTGACAGGCAGGCACCTTGTTGCGCAGCACGTTGGCTGCCAGATCCAGTGAGCTACAGCTTGCTGCTGTAGGCGCTGGGACTAGTTAAATAGTAGTGAGTCGAGGGACTTGGGTAGTTAGGGGAGTGGGATAGGTCATTACCCCTGCAGGCCCATAGGAGTTCCCCAAGCCACTACAGGTTGCTGCACTACAGGGACAGGCCCTAGGTTAGGATTTCTGTCACGGTAGTGCCACTTAGGTAGATAGGGACACAGCGGCTGCTGCTGTTCCTGTTCAAGCGGTTCGGACCCACGTTGGGGTCCACAGAGACTGTTCCGGAGTGGGATCGCTCTAGCGGCCCACGTACAAGAAGTGCAGTTGAAGGATCAGAAGGAGGCATCGCCCTCCTTTGAGAAGGATCCTTTGAGAAGAGTGTTGCTGACCCGAGCACCGGAGTGCTCGGCAGGTATTATACCATCATATGTGCACCAACAGGCCTAGAGGTTTTTAGTGACTGCGCAGTCACCCATTGACTATCTCTGCAACAGTGTGGGACATTGGGTGGGGTTTCTCTGGACACTGGGTGGGATCACCTGGTGTGGGGAAGCGTCCTGTGAGACATCACGGTTAGTGTCTCCTCGTGAGAGGGACACCTGGTATTCTATGTTGTCTTATCTGTTAGTAAATAGTATTAGTTATTATATCCTTGGTGTGAGTAATGATTATTGTGATTGTCCTGCGAGGAACCACTCCCCCTCTGGTGGGAGCCATCGCAGGTGGAGGCGCTGAATTGAGTAAGTGGTTACCCCTAGTATAATTGTCCCAGGTTCCCCGTGGCGGAAGCTCAGCCCTCCTGCGAGCCAACAGGTTATGCACCACACCCGAGTAACATTGTATGTTCCCTTGCACCCCACACTATATCTGCGATTGGGGGGGGGAATACCCGTTACATAGTATTTGAGTTGAAACATGAGGGTGGAAAGAGTGTATCTTGGGAGTAGACAGACAGATATTGTGAGGGACTGAATGTGAGGAATGGGGGAGATCAGAATCAAAGATGACCTCTAGATAGCTGGATTGAGGGATTAATGAGATTGTGTGTTACTGACGGTGTGGGTGACTTTGGATGTAGTGGTGGCAGTGGAAAGGGTAACGAGTATTAGTTCTTCTTTGGACATATTAATATTCAGGTAACAGTAGAACATGCTGGAGCAAATTGTAAAGAGACAATTGGTGACACGGCACAAGAGAGAGGGGAAAAGGACAGGGGAGGAGAGGGAAATGTGGGTGACATCGGCATAGAGATGATAACGAAAACTAAAAGATTGTATTAGTTCACCAAGGGAAGAGGTGTAGAGTGAGAAGAGCAGAAGGCCAAGGACAGCGCCTTGTGGGACCCCAACAGATAGAGGAGTTATAGATCAGGAGATACCAGAGATAGAAATACTAAAGTAACAGTTGGATAAGTAGGACATGATGCAGGAACCAATGGAGTGGAGAGTGTTCAGGAGAAGGGGATGATCAACAGACAGCAGAGATATATAGGATAATTAGAAAGGAGAAATGACCCTTAGACTTAGCTGTTAGTAGGTTATTGGACATTTTTGTTAGTGCTGCTGGTGGTACGTGCTGCATATAGACAGAATTGAAGTAATATTTAAGGAAATATTATCACAATAGGAATAACAATACTGAACATACAGTATAGGTTGTTACTTATAAAACAATCTTAGTGGTAAATGTGGTACAGGAAATACTACAAAAGATGTGTAAAATAAATCAATCTAATTACTTTCAAATTGGATCCTGATGGTATTTTTCGAACTCTGTGAGAGAAACAGTTGGGGGGGGGGGGAGAGAGAAACTTGGTGGGGAGGTGTGGAGGGGAGAGACAAACTTGGGGGGGGGGAGAGGATAGAGAAACTTGGGAGAGAGATACTTGGGGATGGAAGGGAGAGCATTGGTGGAACTTGCCCTGGGCGCTAACATACCCAACTCCTCCTCAGTCTGTGAATGTCAATGTTGGTTTCTACATAAAGTGAGTTATCCCACATTTTGGAGCAGTGCATACACTACCTATGCATCCCTGTATTTATATACTTGATATTGCTGTTATTATAGATAGTATAGATATAATAGACCTTGCAGGTGCACTGACATTTTAACTCATGTTAGCTATGCCAGATTTAATAGATGTGAGACTGAGATTGCATTTTAATCTGAATTGAATGTGTGGACCTCCATAATTCTATTATTTCAGCTTCTACAGAGACTTTTTAAAACGGACATTTCTGCCTGGATTGGGATTTCGTGACATTATACACCTATAATCTGGATTCTTTTTATGGACTTTATTCCTTTGTCTATTATTACCAAATATGTCTTAGTTATTTTCGTAATTTTTTGGTCTGCTTTTACTGTATATACAAATCCCCTTTCACTTACAGTATATAATCTGAGACTTTGAAGCATAAGAGAAAAATATATTGTAGTACACACTTTGTTTCTCCCTTACTGTGTCTTCCCAGCTGTGTGCTTTCTATATGTTTATGGCTACTTATTTAGTTTTTTACCTTTTTATCATGACATTTATTCAATTTTCACCCGAACAACTATTTATATATCATTTTCTTAGTTGGGATATTGTGTTGGATACAAATTATCCACCTTTTATTTACTGACTGTTACCTAGCAACAGTGTTTCCCCCACAGGTACGGCGATATTTGTTGTGTTTATATATGGAAGCCATTACAATCTTTATATATTTATAACTATATACGGTATGTGGTCAGCAGTGTAGTGCCAGAACCTAGTAAATGTGCGGGAGGGCTACGCTGCAGGAAGGGATTCTAGACCCCCGGGGACGTTGTTAACCCACTGTATATTAGACCCCAGGGAAAATGTTAACCCATTGAATATTATAGCGGTGCAACCTCTTTGGCATACAATGGATAGTTGACTGGTTGGGTCGTCAGATGTATTAACCCTTTAGACACCATAGCAGACAAAAGGCAGACATGATGCATGTCTTCATGACCACTGTGATTACTAAGGGGTTAGTGAAAGGTTATTTGATCTAGCTTAGTACTGTATGTATATATTATATATCAATATGTACCTGATATGTATTGAAGAGAAAAATATAGTGAAGCCAAGTAGAAAATGCAAACTTGTAGGTATTTTCTTAGTTGCCTCTTCACCCGAAATGTTATATAAATGTGACATGGGTTCCCCTGGTGTTCCTCTGTCCCATTACCTCGCGGCACGGTCGCGCCTAGCAGCGGAGGCAGGGACAGGTGCGGGCGGCACTGCGGGGGACTAGGGAGTGGCGAACGGCTCGCCGGAGGCTCCGTTTGCTCCCTCTGCAGGGCACCGCCATCTTAAGTCAAGTTGCGCATGCGCGAGGTGCCGCGCATGCGCAGTATAGACGTGTGAGCCGCGATAGAGCAGAGGAGGCTCCGTGAGGTACTACAGCCCCCAGAAGGCATAGGGGCATGTACCACATGATGCCAGAGAGCCAGTCGCGCGGCTGGATTCCCCTGCACACAGCTAGATACATTTTGCGCGCTCAGCACCACGTGAGTCAGTAGGTGCCAGGAAGGGAAAGGGGAAGGAGGTGGATGTGCAGAGAGGCAAGTCTGGGACTAGGCCTAGCCAGATAGAGAAAGAGACGTTATCCGGGTGGGACCACCCTTGAGGGACAATCGCCTCAGCGGAAGTCCAGGACTTCGCGGAGGAGATCGTGGATCGGCGGATCCTTTGTGAAGATATCTGCGGGCCCAGGTGCTGGAGCACTAGGCAGGTATCGTTTATAAATGCACCAACAAAGTACCCACACATAGAGGTAGCGCTGACCACAGGACAATGGTGGGAAGGGTTGTATTGTGGACACGGTACAGGGTACACGTTGGTGGGGTACGCCTTGCAGAGTGCGTGGGCAGTTGTACTCTGAGTCATTATAGAGAATAGAGTGGTAAGAGTTACCTATGTACAGTAAATGCCATTTCATTTTACAAGTTTCTGTATTCGTTGTGATTGGGTCCTATGAGGGGCTACTCCCACTCTTTTGGGATCCCTCCCAGGTGGAGCGCTGCACCATATTGTAAGTATATCACCCCGGGCTCTCCGTGGTGGAGGCTTAGGCTCCTGGGAGCCAACAGGTAAAAGGGGCAGCACCGGTAGCTTTATGTGTTCAGGAGGAAACAGGGCTACATAAACTTTAGAGGGAAGTGGTCCGATTAATTGTTAAGAAGCAGAAACTGCTGATTCAGAGTACCATATTGGCCAGAACATATTACGACCTCACATATAGTACAACCCTAAAGTTTTGAAGGTGTTCTACATGAAAAATAAAGGTGTTAGGCTGCGCATATACAGTAAAACGAGTACAGTTTTCTGAAGGACAGTTTTAGGAAAAAAACATAGCATTATATTCAGGCCAATATGTTATATAGAAGAAGACCTTAGGTAATACAAGCATTTTATACAAGTCACCTGTCTACAATGCTGGGGAAAAAACTGTCCAAAAAAATATGCAATTTGCAAAGTTGCAATTTGAAAGTAATTACATGTTTTTATTTGATAAATCTGTTGTAGTATTTCCTCTACCACACTTACCACTAAGGCATAGATTTGTAGAATGCCAGTGCATCAGAATAAACAAGTCCCTTGAACATATAAGCGTCTGCAACAGGACCTCTCCCAATATACTCTGTGTATATAATGTAATTACCCTAATAGGGTTAGGGGACTAGTACCTAATGCCATAAAGCACCAATGAGCAGTACAAACATTGTCCCATACAGTGAGAAATAACTAGTATAATTAGTATAACTAATAACTAGTATGGAAACCCACAGATGCAACTCACTGTTAGTTTCCAGGATCCAAAGCAGTAGTCCACAGCAGTAGATTCAGTAGCGTGCAGTCCACCAAGGCAAACAAGGTACACCTTGAGAAAGGGCATATGGCCCGAAACGCGTAGGTGGGACACCTGCTGTGGCAATGGGGGACTTTTTCTGATCCTTTTATTGGAATAAAGGTTTTTTTGCTTCCATGAGTCTCCTCCTGTTTTTCTAGGCAGTGCACTGCCTTTTTTTCTTACCTGTTACAACTAAGGCAGCCTGGCTAAGTCACGACCTATCCTGTATGTTCAGTACTGTTTCCGTTGTGATAATATGTCCTTGAATATTTATTTTATCCTACTGTATATTAAAGATCTGTATACATTACTTGAATTCCATACAGGTAACAAAATAGTAGTAATACTAATTGTAGCCGAGACCCCTTCCTACCTCCGGTGCAGGGGGGGAGACTGCAGGGTGGATCAGAGCTGCCGCAGCTCCGCACCGGACCGGGAGTGTGGGGGCCGCTATCTTAGGTCTTGTGCATGCGCAGTGTAATGTGTCGTGCATACGCAAGGGGCAGAGTGTGGCGGCCATCTTAAAATGACTCTGCAAGATGCAGCAATGGACTACATGTCCCAGAATCCTCAGGGGGAAGGCATATAAAGTGGGGAGTTCCAGCCAATAGGGCTCTGGGAGCCAGGAGGAAGGGAGTAGGTTTGGCACGCAAAAAGACTGTGCATTAGTCATGAGGTACACTGGCGACACACTTTATTCGAGCTCGGCTAGTCCCACGAATTCGGGTATACGCGGGTGTATTGAGGTTTGTGACTGTTTTCTGCCTGAGTGCATTGAGGTATTTTCCAGGCAGGGATTGAAGCATTTTCTCCCGCTGGCTGCAATACTGCACAGTATATATATATATATACTGCATTACAATTCATGAATTTATGCCATCTGGTAGACACGCGAAGCATTGCAGCCTATTAAATCCTAATCATTATCATTTAACAGATCAGCCGCCCGTCAGCCAGGCATGAACCCAGGCTGGGAAGGCAAACACAACGGGGCTTGTCAGAGGTGAGGAGCGGCGCATTCCAGGTATCTGCCAGGTACATACTGGGTATTTGCTCGAATAAAGTGTGTCGGTGCAGTAGCCAGCGAGGAAGCATGTAGTGTCAAGGGAGCAAGTGGCTCCTTGACTAGAGAACAAAAAAAATGTGTACAAGCTCCAGGTGGTCCGGCTGAAGATGCATTTAAGGCATTCTAATAAATACAATATAAGGAGCTGACACCGGAAAATGGGGAATGAAGGGTTAAGCAGTACTGTGTGATAACGGATGATTGGGGCTTCACAAATGGATGATTGGGGCTTCACAAACATGAGGCTTTTTGGATTTTCACACTCGACACGTTAGCACCCAATGGGTTAAATATTGATTGGGACCTGAAATGTTTTTTATAGATACTTTTTCTTTCTTCTTTTTCTTTTTTTCTTTTTCTTTACTTTTCATTCATAGGTTATTCATACAACACTTAATCTTACATATATACATGAGTTAAGTTTGTTACTGCTTGTTTTAGTTTTATGTTATACGTATTATGATTACTATGCCTTGCCTCTGATAATCAATTCATATCATTGGCAACAACTGAGTAGATTAATTTATTCACTCAGTTGGTTGCTTTGTATACAATAAGGACGCCAATACTACAATACAACCTATTTATTTCATTTATTTTTTCTTGTATTCTTTATTTACACATTCATTACCTTTGTCATTTTTTAATGTTTTGTTTTATGTCCCCAGGTTTCTCTTTTTTCTTTTTTCCTTTCTTTCCTTTTCTTTTCATCTAATCTTTGTGTTTTGCAAGGCATAGTTAATTATTATCAACAGCTGTCTTGCATGACGGGGAGAGGTTTAAATATCTTTGACCTCCCCCACCTCGGTACTCCTTGAGAGAGCACCACAGTGGGCGTGAAACGCGTGAGAGAGTAGTTAGCACTGTTTGCTTGTTTCTTTATTTTTTATGTAGTTTAATAAAGTTGATTTTTACCCTCTTTTGCTTGTGAGCGCCTTATCTTTTTCTCAGAGCAGTTGTTCATCTGATCCCTACCTTGTCTCGCTGGCTCCTAGACTAGGCCTAGGCTTGCCCCTTAGGCCCCAGCTGAGTATTGTAGGGAAGGCCCCCGAGAGGGGCGCTTTCCCATTATCACATAGAGATGCTGTTGTACCGGTGACCGGATGGACACGCGGTGCCCTACAGTCTCGGACCATGCCACAGTCCACAGAGACATTGTGTGAGACCCTCCAGCTAGAGCTCGCACCTCATACTGCGGATCAGGATGCATAAGGAGAGAGAGGATTGTCGGAAGCCCCATGTTGTGGGACCAGACTGATCCTCTATGTCTCCAGCTGCAACTGGGAACAGGAGTGCCCGGGCAGGTATATAGTGCACCAACGTTTCTCAGGGGTAGCGCTATTTCATACATTGGGTGGGACTGACACTGTGAAGAATACAAGGGATATTGGTGCCACCGCACCCTGAGTTCTTTGGGGGTACTCACCCACATTATTGTTGTGTTATATTGTGTGGTACATTTATATAGTTATTATATGTTTGTTAGTAAACACTTGTTATATACCTTGTGTGTGTATTCATTACTGTATCAGTTTCTGTGGGGGTTTTTCCCGCCAACGCAGGGATCCCTCATAGGTTGAGGCGCTGCACTAGAGGAGAAAGAGCTCACCCCAGGCTCCCAGTGGTGGAGGCTTAGGCCTCCTGCGAGCACAGGTATAGCAGCACGCCTAGTCGCCCACATAGATTCCCATAGGCATAGGGAAAGGGGGCTACATAATCTAAGTGTAATGGGAGCAGGAAATCATTTACTGATGTTTGAAAGCTAGTTCAAACATTACTTTTAAGAAAACACACCAGAGCCATGAAAAACTCCTCAACACATTCCCATATACTGTAGCCAAATTACATTATTATAGTGACCCTAGCTTGCCTCTTCTGTTATGTTAATGAGGATCACAACCATTACTTAAAGTTTTTTTCCAGAGCCGTCATTGAGCTGAGGCAGGATTCTTTTTAGAAGAAATGTTTAGTAAGTCACTATGAGTCACCTAAGCTCTTGTTCTGCTAAAGAGTGGGAAAGAAAAGCATTCTGAAATAAGGGTCAGCGCTCTTGCATGTCTTCTGATAGAACTAATTGAATTGCAAAGTACTACAAACAATTACCATTGCCATTCAACTAAGAAAAGAGAGCTTTGGAAAAAAAAAGCAAGGGAATTTATTTTACCACAGCCGGCAGGAGAATAATGACAGTAAAAAAAAAGAAAAAAAAATATATAGATATTTTTTTTAAATATATATACTCTCTCTCTCTGTATGTATGTATGTGTATTGAAAGTACAGGGGCACCGCAACCAACGTTTCGGTCCACGTAGAGGGGCCTTCCTCAGGGTTGTGCGTGCTGAGCAGTATATAATTAGCAAGCATCAGATTAATGGAGTATATTTGAGTGCTAACTGCTACACCACTGACTATATATATATTTTTTTTGTGGCAGGACGGCCTCGCGGCAGGGTCAGTGAGATGCTAGACACGGTATGAAACTTTAACTGAAGTGGTTTATTAGCCACGAACAAATAAACAATGGGTGCACTGTCCCTTTAAGAATACCAAATAATAAAAATGAACACCTATTCCCATTAGGGAAACTAACTAGACTTCACTGCAACCGTTTCTAGCGGCAATTGGCTAACTATACTGGTTCCCAGCTTAAAACATGCCCCGGCATATGCACCCCACATGCACAGTCTTAAGCACATCAATATAAAGTATTTCTTATATGTTAGTCAATTGTAGCAGACATCCCCGCATCAGCACAGCCTCACGTCCTTCCTTCCTATGGGAACTCGGACCCAAGTGAGCTCAGAGAAATTCTCCTTGTCCCATTCCCTGAGGGAAAACAGCCAAACTCTCTGTGTATCACTCCCAGCATGGCAGCTTCCTGTGTCTGTTTTAAAAGAGACTTCCTTGTTCATTCAGACCAGGCTTATTAGCTGCACCCGAGGGTAGCTTATAAAAGGGAAATTAACTCCATGTATGCTGGAAAGTCCCATAGCTACTAGCTCGCTAGTCCATAAGGACAGTGACTCGGACAAAATATGTATGTAGCAGAGCCCCCATCTTTACCTCCGGTGAGGGGGAGCTGCTGTGTGGTGCTGCCGGAGCCGTCCGAGCTCCACAATTGACTCGGAAGGTGGTGGCGGCCATCTTTGTTTGTGAACATCCGCAGTGCGATCCCCGCGCATGCACAGATAGTTAAGAGTTGCGGCTGCCATTACCAGGCTCTACACACGGCTATGTGTCCCAGCAGCCCCGTCACGTTAATCTTAATCTACAATCAAGGTTTTGAAGTTGTCATAAATTGCTATAAGTGGTTTGCATTTTTTAAGTATGAACAACAGGGTAAAAATTACCAGGTGGGGGCACACAGCCAATAGGGCTCCCAGAAAAACGGACAGGAGAGAGATGCATTTGGTGTGCTGAGGACCACGCACTGATAAGTCAGCAATAAGTGAGCTTTTCGCCCCAAAAATTTGCCAAGAAAAAAAAATCTCCAAATGTGCGCCGATAAGCCACTTATCGCCATTTATCGCCAGCTTTTCAAACTTGTGCTATTCTAGTAGCCCCAATTAGCTTACTGAGGTTAATCGCGGCTCTAGAATTGAGATTTGCTTTCAAAATCGTTTTGCCAGGAAAAGTTAGCATAATTAATTAAAAAAATTAAAACTCTAAACCACTGGAAAATGAAATAAAAACAAGTCATCCAAATTACAATCAATGTAAGCCAAACAATAAACAGAATATTAAATCAAACAATCAATAGAAAAAAAGCATTTGCCAAAAAATGCATTGGCTATCACTATATTGATCTGTACCCTAAACAGGCAAAGATTAAAGATTAATACAATGTGCAATAAAAAACATGAAAATACAAAAATACAATTAAAAACCCTATAAAAATACAATTACATACATTCAATATTTTTCTTACCTTTAGCAGCATTGGCCCTCCGAATCCCGGCGACTCTGCAAGCTCTCGTACCGTCCTATATCCAGTACAGTCATGAGTCTCCCCAAGATCCCCTATGTATTAAAATATGTTTTGTGTACTTTATACATTATTATAAGGCTCTATGCAGTCCCCCAGGGCATCTGCTTAAAGTGCCAGCAAGTCTGCATAGAGTCCGTAGTTCAAAAAGGAGACGGAATGTTGAGAGGTGCTAAGTGGGTTGGGCAGGGCGCACTACTGATTTCAGAGAACAGAGAACCCCCACCGGGAGGATCTGGTCTGCCAGACTAAGTGTAGCCTGCCCAGTAGGTGGCAATGGGTTGACCATCGGAAGCGGCAGAATGTCGGCGTGTTTCTCATTGGTCGATTCATATGTCCCACCCATGGTGCATCCCGAGCCGGCTTGACATGCCCCCTCTTCTGACATCAGCCAAGAAACCTTAGCTAGGTGTTTGCCCCTTCCTATCCTGATGAAGCGCTAATTAGCGCGAAATGCGTAGAGGATAAATGCAGGGTTCACAACTTTAATCACAGGGTTGTGATACCTGTTCGATAGTGGATCCATAGCTAAGACGGTCCGTTTAGACGTTTATGCATTGAGGATACAGCCATAGCTAAGCTGTACACTCTCGCGAGATAGCCACCTGACCCTTCAGTAACTCACCGGGTTCACTTCCGGTTTCTGTATACGGCAGTGATCCAAGGGGAATCGAGGGAAGGCCTGTGTGGTGGTAGCGTCGGACGTGTGCGGGGTCCCCATCGTTCGTGCAACAGTACTCAATTGTAAGTTTTCATGTGTAAAGTATACCATTAAAAGTGGAATATTGCCTAACGTCTTGTCCTCTCTGCGCTCCTACTTTTTTTTTTTGGGGATGCAGAGAAGGCCTTTGATAGAGTAGCGTTGCCCTTCATGTTCCAGGTAATGAATAAAATGGGAATACATGAAAGCTTCCTTCCGGCTTCCTCCCCCTATGCTGGTGCCACTAGTAGCAAGTAGGCTCCTTCAAACATAACGGTGGACCTGCCACCAAGATAGCACTATTCTTGAGAAAAATTAAAAAGCTAAAAAAGAGAATTATGAGGCTGGACTCCCCATGGAATATGGAGACAGTACTAATTCTAAAACCAATAGAGGATATAGAGAGGCCTGACGTTCCGGGGTGAAACCTACCAGATCTGGGTGGATCAGTATGTTCAGTGCTTTATTTAGGTGTGTTCCCAATATTTTAGCAAAATGTTTTATATCAGTGTTAATCAGTGATATTGGTCCATAGCTTGGGCATAGCATGCGGTCTTTACCTTCTTTGGGCATTACAATTATTGTAGCTGCTAACATTTCCTTCGGCAGCTTTTCTCCTTTTAGGAAGGCGTTGTATAATCTGGTTAAATACCCGTCTGGGTCTGGAGCTTTAGAATTTTTGAGGGATTTTATAGCTTCCGATATCTCTTTGGCTGTTATCTTAATTCCCAGCTGATTTGTTGTTTGACTGTCCAGCTTTGGGAGTTTACATGTATCTAAATATTGGTTGATGTTTCCCTTTTGACCCAGGTCTGTTTGCTTCCCTGCATTTAAATTATATAAGAAGGAAAAATGCACACAATGCGCACCAGGGATTAAAAATAGTAAATAATTTATTAATAATTAATACTTCACTGAGGGGATCCTACCCCACCTCAGTATAAAGCGTCACACAGCTAGGTTCAGTTACAATGAACATAAACCATAGGATATACACTAATTAATCTAAATCCATTAACAACATAACACACGGTAAAGAATATAGTAAAATAATAAAAAGACAGTGTTAAATAAAACAGAACAAATGATCCTGAATTGACTAAAATGTAGTTAAACAACTGTCTAAGGCTGGCAGGGGGAGACGGAGACTTACATCGAAGCCCAAAGCGGGTTCCACGGCAAACGTATAGTAATCCGGATCACGCCACCACAGACATCTAGCCACCGCCCGGGCTTCTTGCAGACGCCGTCTCAGAAAGTCAGAAACACGCGCAGAGTGACCTGTCGTGACCTCTACGCGTTTCGCACTACATGCTTCGTCATGTAGTGCGAAACGCGTAGAGGTCACGACAGGTCACTCTGCGCGTGTTTCTGACAGGCTGAGATCCCTATACGTTTGCCGCGGAACCCGCTTTGGGCTTCGGTGTAAGTCTCAATCTCCCCCTGCCAGCCTTAGACAGTTGTTTAACTACATTTTAGTCAATTCAGGATCATTTGTTCTGTTTTATTTAACACTGTCTTTTTATTATTTTACTATATTCTTTACCGTGTGTTATGTTGTTAATGGATTTAGATTAATTAGTGTATATCCTATGGTTTATGTTCATTGTAACTGAACCCAGCTGTGTGACGCTTTATACTGAGGTGGGGTTGGATCCCCTCAGTGAAGTATTAATTATTAATAAATGATTTACCATTTTTAATCCCTGGTGCGCATTGTGTGCATTTTTCCTTCTTGTCTTCCAAGGTGCTCCCCCTTTTAGGGGGTCACCTTGCTTTAGGAGCTGATTGGGGAGAAGCTCCACACACATGTTGCAAGGGGATTTACAATTCCAACACTCCATATACCTGCAGCACGAGCGCTGAATTTTCTACATTATCTGATTTAAATTATATAGACTGCTATAATATTTTACAATTTCACTATTAATTTCAGACGATTTTAAGGTTGTTTTATCCTGGTCCATTTTTAGGCTGGATATATTTAAGCTGGACATTTTGTTCTTTGGTTTCGCTGCTAGATATCTATCAGCTTTATTCCTTTTATCATTGCTTTCTCTGTGTCATCTAGCATTATATTTTGAATTTCCCTCCTTTCTTTGTCTATTTTCTCTCTGATGTCGGTTGTCGGTCTGTTTGTACTCTTTTTAATTTTTTATCATATTATTGTTCAATTTCGCTAATCTCTTGTTCTTCTCTTTTTTTCTGTACGATGCTATACTAATAATTTTAGTCCTCATAGTTGCCTTATGGGCCGCCCATGGGATAGGTTCGTTGACCTGTCCATTGTCATTTTGTAGATAGTAGTCTCGTATAGCTTCTCCTATAGCATCCCTGGATTCAGGGATCCCCAATAATAGATCATTTAGTCTCCAACTCCCCTTAGGGTGTCCTTGTTTTATGGCTTTCACCATTAATACGACTAGGGCATGTTTTGACCAAGTGATATTGTCCAACTCAGCACTAAGTATAATGTCTGCCAGATCTCTAGAGATTAGAATATAGTCTATTCTTGTATACTGGTCATGTGGGCCAAATAGAACGAGTAGCTCCTAGGTGTAGGATTCATCGTCCTCCATGTATCTATCAAGTCATTTTCAACTAGTATCTTTTTCAGCACCCCAGCTCTTTTTGATCTTGTGTTATGATCTTTGTTAGAGGGTTTTGCCTTATCTTTTGTGTCATCTTGAATAGTGTTTAAATCTTCCCCAATTATTAGTCATCCTTTCTTATGTTGCATAATAGTGTTGAAGGCCTTGTGTATAAAAGGTTCTTGGTCCTCATTTGGGGCATATAGATTTGCTAGGGTTAAGTCTGCTGTTCCTAGTTTACCTGAGACCATAATCATCCTTCCTGACTTGTCTCTTTTTTATCTTTTCTACTGAGACGTGTACCGTGGTTCTGAATAGAATCGCTACTCCTGCTTTTTTGTTCTGGGCCGGCGAGTGATATATCTAAGGAAGCATTTTATCCCTAAGTCGTGTTATGTCCCCTCTGTTTAGATGGGTTTCTTGTATGATATAGATATCCCCCTGGTTTTTCTTAAAATTTCCTAACATTAGTCTTCTTTTCCCTGGTGTATTCAGTCCTTTGACATTTAGGGACACTATTTTTAGTTTACTAGTCATTTAGCCATTTATATTTGCTCTGTGTGTCTGGCTTTTTTGCAGCCCCGTTCAGATTTACAAAGCCTGGGTCTTTTCACATACTCGGGTCGATAGCCTCATGCAGTCTGATGCAGTGATAGTGGAAATGACTCTTGTGTCTAGATCTGTGTGTATCACGTACCTTTGTTAGCTCACAGACTTATCATGCTTGGGACCATATACAGTACATACTCAAGCTAATGTCCTCTTTTATTCTGGCGCAGTAATAAAGGAAATGATTGGGTGCGGTTAAAGAAAAAGTGGGGGAAAAACTAGGTAAAATTTTAAAAAATACATAGGATTTTTAACTTTGGTGTGGGTGGAGCCCATATCCATCCTGGGTCTTTGACTCTTCTTTTGTGGTAGTTTTGTTGTGTAGAATCGGTTAGTGTGTGTGGGGTGGGCTGTGGTACCTGAGATCCATACTTCATCTTACGCACTTTCTGCCCAGTTCTGGCCCAACCTGTGTGTCGTCTGATAAGGACTTCCTTTGAGTCTGGATTTCTAAGTGAAAAAAACTTTAACTTAACCTGAACAAAATACACGTATTATAAACTTTAGCTTTGGTTTTGCTCGCAGCTTGAAGACTGTGAGACAGCAATATGATCTAAATATCTTAACTTTTATCTATTCTAGACCCTAACTTATGAAAAGTCCATACAAAGAGCTGTAGAATTCCACATTAGGCTGCGTCCATGGATAGTGCTTGCGGGCAGAGGTGCGCTGAGGCACGCTTCCGCTCGGCACTGAGCCCATACAGCCGCAATGAGAGCGGCTTTAGTAGGGGCTCGCCTATGCTTCCGCAAGCGCGCGGAAGCGTAGGTCTTAGGGAAATTTTAAATCTTCGCGCTTGCCGGAGCGCAGGGCCGGTCACGTGAGCGGTTCGCCCAATGAGGGCGAACCAGCTCCGTGACATCACTGGCCCGCCGACACGCCCCCGACACGCACCCGCTTTCCCTCAACCTCAGCGCTCCTCCGCCCGCCAGGACTAACCATGGCCGTGGCCTTAGACTCGTTAGTTCTGATCTAGCCTTTGTGTGAAACTGTTGTCTTTTCTCCTGATAGGTTTTCTTTATCTCTGGATTTCTAAATGAGAGACTATATTTTAACCTGAGTCTAATACACAAATTTTAACCTTTCCCATTAACTTTACTAACAACTCTGTAACTGTTAAACAACTGTCTGATCTAGATATCTTGTCTTCAGTCTGATCTAGTCTGTAGCTTATAGACAGTCTAGGCGGAAAGCTGCAGAGTTTTCCATTTCAGACACTCAGATATTTCAGAGTGCGGCTTTCCATCGTCCATCTAAATCACCTTAAATATTCAATATATCTTTTCTTCTATTTTTCTCCCTTTCTAAGGAGTGTCACAGGAGACGAAGCAGTTTACACCTTTTTATCAGTATCATTCATTGAGCAAAACGAGATAATGAAATAAATTATGGTTTATTCACTTGAAATAGGCAAACACAGTGGAACACAAAATACATAAGAAAGGCACACTTACTGGGGGGTCTGGGCTACAAAACAAGACTTTCCTAGTTGAATTAAACAAAAAAAAGAAAGTCTTTAGTTGACCGGGACATAGCCCGAAATGTCCTGGAATTCAAATCGGCATGAAGTTCCTGACGCCACGGCTCTCTTTCTTCCAGAGGTACTAAAATCACTTCACCGGGAGTTGGCTCCAAACATCCTGGAACTGAATTCAGCTTGCAATCCCAGCCGCGACCGTTACGTTCCTTTTGGAGAATTTGGTCTCAAAAAGCTGGACTTAGAAAATATTTAGACTGCAATTTTGTCCAAGAGCATCTTTTGGTACATTCAAATTTGCAGCTACTGTTCTGGCGCTTAGAATCTGATCACCGGATTGGCTGAGGTGTTCTTGTAGTATTTCTGAGTTCATTCATGAAATACTACAGCCAATCCCAGCGTGGGAACTTTCTCACCAACCAATCAGAGCGATGCCAGTCTTCTGAAGCCGGGCAAGCGGGACTTCTGAATCAGCCAAGGGCATGCGCAAGCTTGCCACCTTAGCCACTTGGTATTCAGAAGCCACCCGCTGGTTTAGGCTCCTCACAGTCTGGTGGGGCAAATGGTAGTCCCGAGGAACTCCATTCATCCCTGGATGTAGATACTCGAGCCTAAACCTCCTGCCCAAATATCCTTCACACCTCTGGCATCCTCTGTGGGTTTCATGTCCGATGTATGAGTAGACACGCTGGAACCAAGTTTGTAGCCCAGTGACTCATTCAAAACATCGGTCCGGAGAGACCCAGCTCATATACTGTGCACAAGCATATATGTATTTTAAAACACTCTGTTAATAAAACATATACACTTCTGGTTATCGGGAATAGAATAAGATGCTGCACATTATTCCTTACTAGCCACATTCCCCACACACTATAAACTATACTTAGACTTTTAAACTCCTCAAAACCTTATCTATGGTTGGAGCACCCCCAGAACCCCTATATGTGGTTCTGGGTGACCTGGGCATTAACTGGGTATCCCCCTTAACCTAGGTACCCTTGACTGTTCCAGGGACACCTCACATCCCTATGCCCCATTTACCTTTCTGGTCTGTGCTGAAGCAGGGAATCCTTGCGGGACAATGGGCCTATATGTATCCGGGAAGCAAGCACGATTCTCGGGTACATTTTTGGGGTATCCAGCAACTCTGGACCCCGGCTACCTAGACATTCTGACAACACTTTCTCCGCAAACCCCCCCTTGAAACTCATAGCCCAGCAATCTCTGCTTGCTGGCACTCCTCGAAAGGTAAAAACACATAAATTCTTTATTGTCGCATAATTTTACAGAATGCATGTACAATCACTGGGCTCAAGAGCTTACAATGTCGGATACCAATACATGGATCAGAGGTAACCAAACGGGCTTAACCTTTATTAGTGAGCCTGGTTACCCCCTCACCATTCAGCACGTTGGAGCAGTCTCACCGCCGGATGCTCGTGGATCCAGGTGTTTTTCTGTTACTTTCTTCGGCTTTGCTGCCGTTCTATACTTCTCTCCTCAGAAGGAGCTGTGCCTGTTTGAGTCTTTCTACTATTTCTGGGGTGACTTCCAGCCCCAGGCTTTTGATTCTGGTCCTTCTGCTGGTCTCCACATTATATTGCTTGCTGTCGTGTGAGGCCTGGAGTCAGAAGGGAATCCCCACTGATATCTAGCTCCATGGCCTCTAAGTACACTAGTTATTTCTCTCAGGTCCCTCCTTTTAGCCAGTGTTACTGGTGCAATGTCTGTGAAAATCTGAATATCTGCTTCTTCAGAATGGATTGTGTTCAGGTTTCTGTTATTGTGGAGGATCTCTTCCTTCATTGAGGAGTGGAGTCTGGTTATAATATCTCTGAGGCCTTTTCCCTCTTTGGCTCTGGGTCTCAGGGCTCTATGCTTTCTGTCCGTTTCCTGCCTCTCGATGATATCCTCTGGCAGTATATTTTGAAACAGTCTTTGTAGGTAGGACTTGATGTCACCCGGCATAATCGTCTCTGGAATGTTCCTTATTCTGATGTTGTTCCGTCTAGACCTGTTCTCTGCAGCATCTTCCTGTGCCTCTTGTAGCTTCATTATTTGTTCCTTAAGCTGCTTGATGTCGGAGTCCGCAGTGATCTGACCTTCTGTGACATTCTCCATAGCTTCCTTGAGACCTCTGGTTTTCTTTTCTACGGCCGTGATCTCTAACCTTAGGCCTTTCATGGCTTCCTGAAGCTCTTCATGGAAGATCTGTTTAATTTCTTTGACCCACGCTCTCAGGTCCCTCCTGATGCTTGACACTCTCTCTGAGTCAGAATCTGATTCAACCTCCTCCTGATCTCGTGATGAGGCCCCGTCTTCTTTCTCTGGTGTAGTCGGATTGACTGTTCTTTTATTGAAGAATGTCGACGCCTCTGGTTTTTGCGTTTTTGGTTGGAGGGGACGTCCCTTTGTTGCACTGCCTCTCCTACTGTTCTTTTTGTCCGCTATGCTTGCTTGGGATTGACTATTATCAATTATTTGCTCAGGTGTTTAGACTGAACCAGGATCTTATGTGGTCATTTTAGGTGGTGTCTTGCATATCTCTGTGTGGGTTCTTCCTTGAGCCCAGCTCACTTCTCGGGTCAATATGTATTTTAATGTACTCTGTTCCGACAGGTCTATTGTCAGTTTCTGTGTGTGGCTGGGTTTTGCCCGGCCTTGCTCTCCCTCTAGACTGATGGCCCTGATTGGCATTAGCTCGCCCCTGCTCAGTGTCAGAGTCTGGGGCCCAGAACATCAGAACCGGCCATCAGAAGCAGAAGAGTTGTATCTGGCCTGTCAGTCAATATTTTGTTTTAGCCTGCTGAGGTGCTAGGTGACTGATTTGGAAGGTGGTCCTCTTTTACAGGGCTCCGACAGCCATCTTGGATCTAGTCTGGCCTACCCTGCAGTCTGGTCATGCCTCTCCCTTCCATGTACGCTTGTGTGGAAGAATAGTGCTCAGAAATACAGGTACCTATATCCTTAGTAATGAAGGGAGAGTAATGTATACACTGTGTAATCTCCAATATAAAAGTACTAAACCTATAGTGGGGGTAGGTGCACGGAGACACCCCCCCTTACCTCATTGGGCTCGCCCCAGGTAAACGTACACACAACTCAGTGTCCCCAGTAGCTCTCTCCACAAGCGTGCAGCTGTATCCGGTCAGGAGAATCCAAATGCAGTGTGTGTGCAGCGCACAGCAAAGGATAATAAGTAGCAGGTCTGGCAAAAAAATCCTTTAATGTGAGGCCATAAAATAGAGGGTTGCAATCCTTCTACGCGTTTCGTGCGATACGTGCACTTTATCAAGAAGTGTCATACACAATACATAGGACATTTATATAGCAGCTGTCTGCCGATTTGGCGGCAAAAATCCATGACATCATAAAATCTCATTACCAATGAACATAGTCCCCGTAGCGCAAGCGCCATGCAGACAAACCCCAGAAAGAGTGCCACCATGAGGCACAGCCAATCAGCGTCCGGAAGAGTGACACGCACCCCATGGGCAGTGAAGAGCCAAATCTCGCAGGATGCGGCTCATCCAAGTCTCGTCGGCACGCGCATGCGCATATGGACTAGCCTTGATCTCCTCATTAATCTCCCTCTGTCTGGTCATTCACGCGTACGTGAGTAAATAAAAGTACCCTAATCCCCAAGCTTGGCACTACAAAGGCGCACTCAATGTGTAAGACACAAGAATGAATACCCATGTAATTCCCAAGACGAGCAGAATAAGGGACATAAACATACATGATGAAGAGAAAAATACACATAAAGAGGGAAATATCTAATATTCTACAATCAGCCAAACCCTGCAATTTACAAAAAATTGTGAACAAATTATATAGTGACAAAACATATAACATATATATAAACATTGTTGTTGTTAAAAAACAGTATATTCCTATACCTGTATTAAAAACACATGTGCAACCCCTCCAATGAAGCAGAGATTTAATTCATAACTGTATTCTTAAATGTCATTGAAAAGAACTCCCAAAGTTTAAGTTGGAGATACATTCCAAAATGATGCTATACTGATATTGGAATATTCCTCAAATGATGCTGTAAAAACATCTAATTCTATTACTCAGAAATTTAAGCAAAACAGAGCAAAATAAAAATAAAAAAGCAAAAAAATTATCTTTTTATACTCAAATTCTCCAGATATAATTCATCTTTAATAAAAAAAAGAAAAAGAAAAGGAAAAAAAATATTTATAATTTTTGTATGAAAAAAAATCTACTTATATAAATTCTATGAATATATGTATCTTTGCATCATTGAAGAAGATACAAATAGATTAAACATAATAAGCAACCTACATATATACAGTTCCACAAATTCAGGTGTATTTCTCAAACACAATAAGCTATTATGTATTCGTACACAAAACCCTAAGATATCCGTGGTGTACATTCAAAACAAGGCAATAATCTTATAGGATTCGTATTAAACCTCACAATCACAAAATGTGAGTATGGTTAGTCATCATTATCATTTTAAGTCCATATTTACTGATGAGAATAGATCTGTTTAAAGGGATACTTTATGTCAAGAAATGATTGATTTTCCATTCAACATTAATCCCTTCTGGGAATCTCGTTTTTAACATAAAAATCCAATAGGATTCTCTACAATCCAGATTTTTGACACTATCCCCTCCTCTTTCTTTCTTCATTACTCTTTCTATACCCAAAAAGGAGAAGTTTTTAATGCCCCCCTTACCACATTCAGAAAAGTGTTTAGAGACAGGGTGCAGTAGGTCTCCTTTCCTAATAAGTCTACAGTGTTCCTGCATCCTGATCTTTAGGGCCCTCGTTGTCCTACCAACGTATCTTTTCCCACAGCCACAACTGATAACATACACTACATAAGAGGTGTTACAATTGATAAAGCTGTTGATGTTAAAATGTCTATATGGGCTGTGGGAAAAGACACATTTGGAAGGCTTCATAAAATCACACATATTACAATTGTTACATCTATACGATCCCTTAGTAGCGAAAGCAGCAGAATCACCAACAGGAATAGAAATTACACTTGGAGAAACAAAAGTTGCTAAGGTTTTCGCTTTTCGATATACAATCGTTGGTCCCCTTTCGGTATTCTCACGAAGTATGGGGTCCATACGTAATAATCCCCAGTGTTTGTTAATAATCCTGCTTACCTGGCCACTTGCCTTACTAAATTGAGAAATAAACAAAGGAGATGTTTTCTCCTTATCCTTGAGATCCCTTTTGTGACCACCATCCCTCACTCTGGATCTTTTTGTGGGAAGTAATGTATTTCTATCTATTTTTATTACTTCTTCTAATGTAGATTGGAGGGTCTCCCTGTCATAGCCTCTTTCTATAAATCGATTCGTCTGAACCTCAGACTGAGTCAGAAAACCGCTGAGAGTGGAGCAGTTTCTCCTCAGTCTGAAATACTGACTCTTAGGTATACCAGTAATCACTGGTCTGGGGTGACAGCTGTCCGCTCTAAGGAAAGAGTTCCTTGAGTTGCTTTTTCTATAAATGTAAATTTGTATTTGATGATTCATATCAATATACAATAGAATGTCCAGGAAGCTGATGTGATGTGCATTGAAATTAGTGGTAAATTTAATATTGAAAGTGTTATCATTAACATAATCAAAAAATGATCTTAAAGTGTCAGTGCTCCCGTGCCAAATAATAAGTAGATCGTCGATAAAACGCTTGTAAAAAATAATATTGTGTCTATAATTATTGGTGCTACTGTAATTGAAAGTATACTCCCACCACCCCATAAATAAATTGGCATAAGAGGGGGCGTCCCCATTTCCGTTCCCCAAAGTTGTAAGTAAAATTGGTGCTCAAAAAGAAAATAATTGTGCGTAAGAAGAAAGAGAATAGATTCCATAATAAATGTAGTCATAAGGATTGAGCTTCCTGGGCATTCTATGAAGTGGCGCACAGCCGCCAACCCCAGATTGTGTTCTATGATTGAGTACAAGGAGACCACATCCATCATTACCCATAGAAAGTCTTGTTTCCATGTAATTTCTTTTAATTGTGTTAATAGATTATAGATTTACGCTTACCTGTGGTCTCGTCTGCACAGGGTGAGTCTCTTCACACTCCCCCTGCTCCTCCTGTGGGTCAGTTCAGGTGGGTGGAGCTAGGCCAGCTGGTTGTACCGTGTCGCCGGTACTTGCCTCAGCTGTCTCTCTATCCTGTGGCACCGCTCTGGCAGCCTCCCCAGCTCTCTCCTCCCTACTTTTCCTCTGTTCCCTTCCTCTACTCCCCCTTTGCTTGCGCTGTGCTTGCCCGTTCTGCCCTCCGATTGTGTCCTCTGGACTACTGCCTCGAGTTTAGTTGCATCCCCTCTGCATGGTGGCCATCTTGCGCTAGAGTGGGGAGAGACCTGCGATCTTGTTAGCTTGGCAGCTCTCTGGTTCCCGTGGGTTTAACGTGCGGTTCGTCCAAGGGTGCAACCTCCCTCTTGTCTAAGAATCTTTTTGTTTATTTTGAAGCACTTGTTGCTGGCTCGATCTGTATCCAAGCCACGCCCCCGATACATGCAATTTTAATGTGAAATATTTTTTTTTTGGTGATTTTTTTCAGATATTTTGCCATGTACTTTTTCGTATTTTAGAATGTTCAGTGTCTATTTTTAAAATACAACAAACAGAACTGGCACTGACCCTGTGTTAATAATTGTAATTGGTGCTAAAGTCTAGTACATTCACCTTCAGGTACAATACACATACTGTACATAGAACATTTTTGATCAGACCAGCACTCATCAAAACTTGCTACCTCATTAGTGGGAAAAATGTATTTATTACAAAAAAGTAAATTTACAAAAATCAATATAATCAAGGCAAATAACTTCACAAAAATCTAATAGCAAGTTTAAAAATAAGAGGTACATTGTCATACTGTAGCTTTGGAGATCCGTGTGGTGACCGCATACCTCTTATTTTTAAACTTGCTATTGGACTTTTTGTGAAGTTATTTGCTTGATTATATTGATTTCATTATCTATTATTAGAAATATATTTTTTCAAACTTTTATACACATGGGAACACTGTAACATTACGTAAATCTGGAAACAAATATTGGAGTATGTATGATTGGAAGACTATTCACAAATCACAAGTCAAAATAACATTATAAGATTTGCATTTAATAGGAAAACACGGCACAATGTAGAACTACTTTCTTATTCATCTCTCAACTTTAACAACTGTTTTGTGGACACTTTTTGTCTGTATCTCCTTTTTATTAGAATATGCAATAATTAATCTTCACCCTAACTTATACAAATGTTTAGGTCAGACCTTAACAGAGCCAATTAAAGAAGATTTGGCTAGTATCCAGTACATACAAATTAGTTTTTCTCAAAAAAAGTTGATTTCTCCTATATTTAGAACAATACAACTAAGTATAGAATAGTTGCTAAGCTAATTATCATACACAGCTGTTCTAATTACATTATAATTAACATGGCATTTTCAAGACACTTTTCTCAAGTCCAACATTGCACATCTGCTGCAAAGATTCCATTGCAGTTGTACACTGTTGTTGTGGCATTGCCTGTCTCAAGTTTAATTAGTTCTAGACAAAGGAATTCCTTCTCGGTACCCACTTACGCATGCATATGCTTATTTTTTGTTCTGTTCCAGACAGTATGAATTATTCCCAAAATAATTGGAAGAACATGTCCTTATTGTTCTTCTTTTTTTACCCTAGGAAAGTCCATCAATCATTCACAAACTTGTATGTCATATTGCGTGAGAAATAAATGAACATAAACTTTAAATACGTGCAAAGAAAATTGTATAAATAAGCCTATCTATTCACCCAAATATAAAAGTTCAGCTAGATTCACTAACGGTTGATAAATGGACGGAGCCAACATTATTGCACTCACTGGGGCGCTCCCACAATTTAAAAAGCGCAGTAACCCTGTCTTCACCTTGCGCTCAGCTATCTCAACAGTGGCCACTTCGCCGGCTGATGCCTTGTGTATGTCCCCCTTCACTGTGCCAGAAGTTGCAATAACATTAGCTACATTTGTTCAAAATTGCTGTTATTGAAAATTGGTATTGCGTCAATATTATTTTGAATTACCACCGTATTCACTAAGAAATATTTATTTATAAATACTAATATTATTCACAATAATAAGCAATATTAATCAGATTTGCATACTTGGAAAAAAAAGGCATTCACTCGGCAATAACTAACACCAGTGACACAAATAAGCAAAAAACGCATTGCAATCAATGATAATTCGCGCTTGCGCTGTACATTAGCGGTAGCTCATACATAACATTCAACAGCTCTAGTGCCGTAGTTGTGACATGCGTAAGATTCTATCAGTATCGCAGTATTAGCGTTTGCGTGAGGGACTATATAAAGAGACATTTTAGAAAGTAACAGTGACCGTTCTGTTGGACAATATTGTTAGACAATACATGCTGATCCTAAGGAGTTGGAGGTCTTTGTGTGATTTGGTGAGATATAAGGAGGTAATGTGCCTGGGTATAAGTATGTAATGCCTTGGGGGGGGGGAGATGTAAGGAGGGAATAGGCCTGGGGAATGTATAGGGAGGTAATGGGACCAGGGGGTCATGTGGGGGTTATATGGAGGTAATGGGTTTGGATGCCTGCCGCCTCAGTAGTTACAGGTGCAGGATAGGTGCTCCTTTTTCAATGAGGGAAAGTGTGAGCGAGCTTTGTTTTTTTTGTTGTAGAAAAATAACGAGCAGGCAATGCCACCCCAAAGCAGGTATTAAAATAGATAGCATAGCATTTAGCCGAGCTCATTGGAGCTTGATGAATTGCAAGAGCATATGTAATTATCCATTATTTCCTCATTTGCGTGCTACTTTGCGATAACGCCATTTAATTTATCGCAAATGCATATGTAATTAGGTGATGCATACTCATTTGCATGCTTATTGTGGAAATTTGCATTCAATTTAACCCAATCTTACTGCTGCAATGAATTGATTAATATCACTGCATTATTTTGGCGTTAAACCTTTAGTAAATATAACTTACATTAACAGCCATTATGTTCTAAAACGTATCGTACATCGATATCAGTATTGACCTTTAGTGAATCTGGCCCATAATGGCAATCTAATGAAATATTGACAAGATAATGCAGACTGTCTCAGTCTGAGAACAATAATAATAATAGCATGTTCTTGTATAGCACTGCTAGTTGGACGCAGCGCTTTACAGAGACATTGCCCCGTGGAGCTTACAATCTATGTTTTGGTGCCTGAGTCACAGAACAATGGAGAGAATTAAAGAACTGTGGAAGGAAATGATAAACAGGGTTAAATTAGGGCAGGTACAAGCAATCCTGGGTAACAGGCAAGGTAAAATAAACAGGACTGGTGAACAGGGACATGGAAACAGGGACAGAACAGGACTGGTGCATGAACAAGGACATGGGCATCGGCAAGTAACATGGACTGGCAAAAAAACTAAGTGTTGAAACCGCAGGAAAGAGCAAATTCCTGGACTTTTAGTAAGGGACAGAGGAAGAAGTGGGTGAGTCCTATGCTGCAATGCACCTGGGGGTTGTAGTCCTTTTGGGCTAGGCCTGGTGGACAACTTCAACAGTGCAGCCAGAAAATAATACTGTAGTTCCTGGCTAATCGGTGATGCACAGGCAGGGCCGCAGACAGATTTTCTCGGACGCAGAACTAGCGCTTCACCCGGCACCACCTTCCCTTCCTCTGTATCGGCGACCATATGAGCCCTCCCATTTTACACCTGTATCTCTCTCCCCCTTCTATCTCTCACTCTCCCCTCCTCCCTCTCTTACACCCCCTCTCCTCTCTCTCTCCCCCCACCCTCTACTATCACTCAATTACCCCCTCACACCCATTTGCCCCTCCTCCTCTGGCTACATTCACAATTCCACCTCCCACACTGCCCACACAACCCCTCCCCCAAACCAATGCACACAAAATACCTCCTCTCAATACAAAACTACCCATTTTAAATACAGACACCACTACACCCCCCCAGATACAGACACCACTACACCCCCCAGATAAAGACGCACTGCAACACCCCCAGAAACAAACATCCCCCCAAGCAGTTGCTGTACCCACGCCGTGTAACCGCTGACATCGACTTGAGCGAGTTGAATGTTGCTGGGAATGCTTATGGGAGACGTGAGAGGAGAGTTTACCCGGTGATCGCTACCATTCCACCAGTTGTTGCTGATTGGTAACATGTCCAAATACATGTCCTGCTAGTAATTATTGTATCTGAGGTACGTGCAATACTCACCTGTTTTTTATCACAATATAATTTTATCTACTACACCATGAGGTTTTTTTGCGCTGTTTCTCTTTTTGTTTTTCTTCTAGTATATGGTTTGTGGAGCCATTCCACGAGCACAGCAGCACAAACTTCCCATTTAAAGTAACAGGTTTATCTTACTTAAAATTCACCATTAAGCACTTTATTCACAATTGTATGAGCGCAGTTCACTTTCTGTTTCTAGCAGCTGAGGAGAGCCAGAACCTGGAGGCAACAACAAGCAGCTGGGCCCGCCCTCTGGTTACCAACGCCTCTTTTTCTCCAACCGGAAGTCAAGCTCAGCTTTCAGCGCACACCAGTTGGAGAGAGGGAGGCCCTGGGTGGGACAAGGCAGCAGCTGGAGAGAGCCGGGAGCTGGGGCACACTGATAACCTGAGGCCCGCCGAGCAGCTTGATGCAGAATTTAGTCTAGTATCGTCCGTTCTGGTCACCTGCAGCCATTGAGCCAGGACACTTGTTGAGGCGGCCCTGTGCACTGGTCTTACTCACGGAATATATAGTTACAATAATTTCTGCAAAATCCACAATCAGATGATAATCCATTAAATTAGAGGTGTGTGACTGGGTTACCTTGCCACATAAATTCCCTGTTAAAATAATCATAAAAGTATTTTACATTGTAGGCTAAACTATGATCAAAATTCCAGGTATTATCCATTCAGAAATAGGCCAAAATGTTTGGCACGTTGCCAAGTTCTTCAGCCAATTAGATTTGAGTTCTCATACACACTAACTGAGAGCAGCTCTCAGACAGGGGAGGTGATTGGACAGGAGCGACCAGCAAGACACTGACCCCTCCACCACCCTGGCTGCAGAGAGCTCCTCACTGAGGAGAAAGGTGTGGGTGTCTGTGGTGTGTGTTTTGTGTGTGGATGTCTGCTGAGTGTGTTGTGGGTGTGTGTCTACTGTGTGTGTTTTTGTGTGTGTGTGTCCAGAGGGGGGCTGCATTGTGTGCTTGTGTACAGAGGTAGGTCTACTGTGTGTTTGTGTGTACAGAGGGGACTATGGTGTGTGTGTGTGTGTGTGTGTGTGTGTGTGTGTGTGTGTGTGTGTGTGTGTGTGTGTGTGTGTGTGTGTGTGTGTGTGTGTGTGTGTGTGTGTGTGTAGAGAGGGGCTTTAGTATATGTACAATTTCATTTTAATAAACAAGTACCGTAAAACACAAGAAAATGTAGAATATCATGTTGATAAAAATCAATATGACTGTACAAAAGTGACTATCTTTTTTATGAAAAATGTTTTTTTTTTAAAGCCTACATTTAACCTATAATAGTAATAATCCCTTCAGAACAGGGCATTACTGGCTTTGCTTTGCTTAGGGCATTCAACCCTTCCACCCCGGTCATTATTGGTCAGCAATGCCCTGTTCTTTGGGGATTATAACTTAAATAAACCTTTTTTGGACATTTGCAAATTGGCATTTACAATGCAAGCCATTATGGAAGAGGATCTCTATCTTAGTTCCAAATATCTGTTCTTAGTTTATTCTGGACATACATAAGATTGTTCTTTTTACAGCTTTTTTGTGACATAGAAATGGCAGCTCTTATATATCCACGTATGTCTATGAAAGATATTAATTATAGTGATTTAAATTAAGGGTCTCTACACTGAATTGCATATAAATATTGCATAGTCAATGAGTTAAGCAAAGTAATGCATGGTTTTAGACAATTTCAATAAATTAATATATTAACATTTCCAATTCATTCTATTGCATGAAAGCTTCACAACTGCTAGTCTCCAAGATTATATATTGTAGTTAGACAATTTGTTAAAACCAATTTTAATTAAATCTAAGTTAATTAAAATCTTTGCATTAGATTTAGCCAACTAAAACTTGCTTTGCATTACAATTCCTCAACTGGAACTCACTTTACATGTGTCTGATTAGATTACTAGTTTGCTTGTTTGGTTTAGTTTACAATTACACATGTTATACTCAGTCAGAAGTCTCAGAAGTTTTTTTTTAAACAATACCTAACGTAGAAAGAACATAAATAAATTATGGTTAAAAGAGCTTTGTAAAATACCTTCTTTCATTTTCTAGTCCTTTGAGGTTTGAAGAATGTAAGTTGTGTTACTTCTTCCAATACTTTGTGAACACGTTTATACTATATGGTTTCTATGAATAATTAAAAGCTACAGACTTCTGACTATATAACTCAGTTTTCTTTTCCACATATACAGTAGTGCTGACAGGGTACACAGTACTGTATATCCAATGTTGCAGGCATTATGCATCCATGTCCTAAGGAACTTAAAATCAAAGGAATTATACCCGAGGCACAGTGGGATAATTACTTGCCCCAGATGACAAACAGTTGACACTGAGATTAAAACCTGGTTTACCCAGTTCAAAGGCAATGTTCTTACCACTCAGTTAATTTAAGGAGTGCTTCCTTTTCCATCAATAATTGCTGTTTTCCAATGTCTATATGATAGTGTTCTATTGTTGGTTTATATGATGCAGTATAAAGTGAAAATAATGGGGTTATGCATAATCTTAGCAAGGTGCTAAATGAAAAAATAACTCACATTCATAATGTACATTCACAGAAACATAGATGCATAGAATGTGCTGGCAGATAAGAACCCTATGGGCCACCTTGTTGGTTGTTGTAAAGACCCTATTTTATCCTTGGCTTTTTTTCATACACCGTGTTTAGAATCGCCTTATGTCTATCCCAAGCATTTGAAATGACTTTACTGTATCAGCCGTCACCACTTCTGTTTGGAGACTATTTCATGAATCCACCACCCTCACCCTTCAAAGCATGGCCTCTTGTTCTTGCAAGTATTTCTCTGAAATATACTGTATACACTGTGTGTGTGTGTTTGTTTGTGTGTGTATATATATATATATAAGATATCCATTTTGATTTCCAATGCCAATATTCTTAGTATAAAGGTATGGAAGAGCACTGGGCAGTAACTCTTTCATTAGGAGCACATGTATTTTTTAGTAAACCATCTGTTCATACCTGTATCAGTGTTGTGGTATTTTGCAAGAATTCCTTTATTTTAATAATTGTGCCAAGATTCCACTTTCATGGTTTCTCTGCTCATTAGCCAACATTTTCAAACAAGGTATGCAATGTGAGCAGAATTTATTTTAACTTCAACACTAGTTCTAATTGCTTTAAAGTTGCAACAAAAAAACACTGCTACTTTGAAGTGGTTTTGCAGTCTTCGGAATTAGAAGCTTATAGTTACATTGATTACTTCTAAAACACTGAAGTAAAGCAGCTGCAGTGCCAAATATGTAAAATCAAGTTCCATCAAAGTGTCTAAAGTGGTGATCAAACACAAATTCTTTCCTTTTAAATTGCACATTTCTATAGAGATAACTGATTATGCGGTTTTAGGAGAAGTTGCATATTAAGCAGCCAAAAATATGCATAACACTAGCTTTACTTTTGTAATATTTAGCACAGTGATCACTGCTGACAATCCACATTTTAGGTTTTTCAGCTGAATATTGTGAGGTTTCCTACATTACCACACTAATTATAATAGTTTAGTCCTCTCTGTCCAAGTCTACTGGTATGTGTTAACACTTATCTGAAGCTGAAGTAGTACATACAGGCGGGTCAGTGTGTGCAATAATGTGTTAGGCCCACCCCCTTTTCACACAGCTAATTTAACAGGATCTGCTCCCACTGGAGTTTTGTGTGTTCCCGCTACAATGCTCCATCAGGAGAAATAACAGCAGCTACATCTGCAGCTATGGTAAGCAGTAAGAAATAATGTTGCCCATCAAGGGGAGAACCTGATTCTAATCCCAGTGTTAGCTCTTCCTGCTACCATCATCAAATTGCCTTATCTACTTATACCTCAGACAACAAAATTAGGTTATAATCTGTTTGAATATATTAATTCAACTATGAGAATGCATTTTCCAAGCAGTAAAGGGCTTTAGACTGTATAAATGAAACACTTAGGTGAATCAAAACTGCGGGGCAAGTGTTTTTCCAGTAGCGATTTCTTTTTGAAACACAGGTGTCATATGTTACTTTGGTACGTAAATGAGACGATCTCACAAAATGAAGTCTGCACATGGAATTAAAAAAAACAGAGAGGACAATTGACAACTAAGCGTTGGCAGATTTTTTGCAGAGGAGGCTGATAGTTTACGTATGTGTGTAATGGGAGAAGATGCTAATAATATTGGAAAATACATCAACACTAATATTGCACAGATGGAGCTTAAGGTGCAGTCCCCCATGTGAGCACATTGAACAAATGTCAGTGATATGTTTAATAGGGTGATTGATGAGTTGCCGGCTCTATTTTTTTTTGGTCATTTACTCTGGAGGCTGTGATAGTAACATTGAACCCAGCATTGTAGCAGATGTAACAAGACACACTGTCCCAGGGTCCGCAGTCGAAGAAGCAAAAGTCTGCGATCGCTGGAGACAGTGTCTGCCACGATCGCGCTGTGGGGGGTTCATGCTTACGAACCGAACATCCCACTGCATTAATTCTTTGGTGATGCGACCACCATGGTTGTGTGACTGCAGGTGGCAGCAGCCATGAGATCGTTATGTTGGCTACTTCTGTATGACATTTCAATGCAATTATTTTAATGTCTGTTTAGTAAGCATTGATCATATTCTCTCCTTAGCTGCGTGGCCCACGCCTGATAACCCACTTCCCTCCCCAGATGCATCCATCCATCTGGCTGGCTGATGTCGGACGTTGACCACAACCGCATCAGGCCACAGGGCCCTAGCTACCCACCGTTACAGGCCGGAGGCCTTCCCACCAGGCAACAATCTTAGAGAGAGAAGAAATTATGCAGTAAGAAGGGGGGAGTGAGTTGGGGGGAAAGTGAGAGGCAGGGACTGAGAGAGAGGGGGGGGGAAGACATAGGGGGAGATAGAGGAGGTTGTATTTTTGTTTATACCTAAACTCTTGAAAGCTAGGCTTCTAATATCAATTATTAGTCCAAATTAAAAAGGTATTACCTAATACTGAAGTACTCATTTACATTGCCCTATAGCAACTACACTAACATAGCTATTTATATTTAATTCATGTTTATACCTATATATCTTTCTTATTCCATAAATGTTATGACACACTTGGCTGACAGTTGCAATGCACCAGGATGTCCGGGCCACCTAGTTGAGAATTGCTGCTTAATGGGGCTGTTCAACCTAGTGGAATAAGAAAAACGTAGCAGTGTAATTGGCTTCCTTAGAAAAACCCATTCACCCTTCAAGTAACGGAAAAATAAATGTTAATATATTGTATTATAATATTGATTTTTGTAAGGGTCACGGGATTCAAGCATACAGTATCAACTAATTAGGTTTAAGTGAATGGGCTGTAAGGTGTCTTCTAGCTCCCTTTGGTGTGTTATGGTGGAATTGTACTGCTTAGTTATTGTGGGCTATTATCCTTTTTTGAACCCTCATTAAAAGTTAAGGAAATGTTAACATTTCATTATGACAATTTTAAATATGGATTTTATCTTTAACTTTTGCATTATGTATTCTTTGTTGAGTAAGGCTGAGTCCCCGCTAGCGCTGAGCGGGTGGCGCTTGCTGCGGTTACTTACATATTTAGATATATGTAAGTCCCCGCTCACGCGGTGTGCGTACGCTCGTGCGCGGGCACACATGCTCACCGGCGCTTTGCGCTTAGGTAAACAAACAAAATCTTACTTTCTAGTGCGCTCAACTACCCGCTATGCCCCCTCCCACGCGCGCGAGCGTAAATGCAAGGACACCCGGCGCTCATGCTTGGAGCGCTCTCCAAACATGAGCTCGCTCAGCTCCTGCGGGACTCAGCCTTAAGAGGTACATATGTTCAATATGTATATAATTATTTATATAGCCCCATCCAGGTACATAGCAATTTACAGCAGTAATAGTATAAGACATAATGTGAATAAGTGCTTCAGACAATGGGAGAAGATTTTTTTAAATAAGCGTGTATAGTGGAATCCACCTCTGGAAAATACCTGTTTGTAGGATTGGGTTTATTCCTCTGGAATCACCTTCCTCACAGCTCTCCCTACAGGTATGTTCCACGGCTGGTGTGGTGTGTTTAGGGATGGGAAGCGGAAAAACAGCGCACACGGTGTGATACAATTTAATCACTAATAGAAATGGAGTTAAATATGCACAGTGCACTTCCGCTATGGGCACGTTTCTAATCCTGTGTGCTCGCGGAGTCCCAGTAAGGATACTAATTGGCCAATCAGGATTAACACAGCGGGAGTCCCTGCTTCTGAATAGGACTCCCGCTGTGTGAATCCTACCAGGCCTCATCAGTCTGTAAGAGAGTAGATAGAATCAGTCACTCTCCCTGCGCACCTGTAACAGGCGATCAGGCGGCTTTTATTTTAATTTAATTTTACAGATTTGGAATTGTATGTTTATTTGGCTTTTATTTTAATAACACAGTGTTGAAGCACAGGGTCTCCAGAGCTGAACCACATTCATTTCAGCCTTGGGGAACCCTGCTTCCTGAGTTACAGGCCCCGGGATTGGATGTTGGTATATCCGCCATATTTAAATGTCCCGCGTCATGGCCCATGCGGAGCTACCCATATGCTTTGCTAAAGTGGCGTGTTTTAAGAAAGGTCTTAAAGGTGGAGAGAGCGTCTGCCCGTCGAATATTGAGGGGACTGGCTTTCCAGAGGTGTGGGGCAGTGAATGAGAAAGTTTTTATGCGAGAGTGGGCTTTATATTCAAAAGGATTAGACAGAAGACATTCTTGAGCAGAACGCAAGAGTTGGGAAGGTACTGTATATAGCGAGAAATTAGGGCTGAGATGTAAGGGGGCAGAAGAGGGTATAGCTTTAAAAGTGAGGAGAATTTTGTGATACTGTGATACAGAGTTTAATAGGAAGCCTAGAGAGGGATTTTAGCAGGAGAGACACTGAGACAGATTTAGTCGAGAATTAAATGATTCTAACTGCAGCATTTAGAATAGATTGTAAGGGAGACAGGTAAGATGCAGCAAGGCCGGACAATAGAAGGTTACAATAGTTGAGATAGGAAAGAATGAGGGCTGCGTTAGAGTTTTAGCAGTAGAGCGAAAAATTAATTGCAGCAAATGAGCTTAAGTATGGTGATACATGGTATTAAAGATTAAAACTACTGATTTAGATATGTTTACAGTCTATGTTGGTAGAACAGATGTGAATATACTCTTTATTTGGCAAAGGTTTTCTAACTTTAACAAACTATTGCCCCCCACTCTGAGAGATCTGCCCTTGCTACCGGTGTGTGGTGCATAGTACCTGTTGTTGGTTTTCAGGAGAGCTGAGGGACTGCAATGATGTGGGGACAGCGGGACAGGCTTTTGACATTGGATGCTTAGTTCTTTCTCTGCAGTGCTAGTGCCTCCATCCGCCGCAGGCTCCAGGAGTGCTGGGGGAAGTCCATGTGATAGAATCCTTCCATACTCCCCTGGTTGACTGCAGACTCAAGGCAGGAGTATATTGAAGCAGGATCTCTTTATTTAGCATCCACTGCATTCAGGATAGCCATACAGCGAATACTCTTCTGATCCCAGGCCTCTGGATGGTCTCTGTATCAGATATGGCTTTGGGCCTTCTCACAGTTCCCTAGTGCTACTGATCACAAAGTCTCACCCAGCAGGGTGAGACACAGCTTACAACTCCCAGCATTCAGGGTCAGAGCTGCACACCCACTCAAGACACTGTGGAGATCTAGACTAACTACAATTTAGGTGTGCATTTTCCTTAGAGCAGAAGGGGAGGGCACATGGTCTGCACCCACGATTGGGCAACACACAGACAAACTCCCACCTCCACTCCTGCCACTCAAGGAAGCTGCAGAGGATAGGGGAAACCCCAAGATGGGCCTAACACTGCCTGCATCTACCAGGATTTATGTGTTAGGGAGGGCAGATGAGTTGCCAGAACCAGCCATGGCTACATATATATGATTGCAAACAGATCTTCAGTCACACTAGGGGATAATTTATGCTCAGCGTGGCAATTATAAGCACTACTGTAGCTGCCTCCAAAAGGTTTCCCTTAGGCAACACAGTCAAATCCAATTCCCATCCATTGACAGCACATGACAATACCCCTCACTACTAGTCACTACCAACTTGAACTCTAATATGCAAATGGTTTATTTTGATGTATCTGTGTCTTGTTTATAGTATTTGGAATACATAATTATACTGAGATTTGTTGAAGAGGACACTTTTTTCACAGCATTTTACAGTGCATATTTAGTTAGTAAATTTTTGAAAATGTTGATTTTTATTTTGTGTGAAATTTCTGCAAGCGACAGTAGTTCAAAATGTGCCCGTTTTGCACATGTATTTATTACACATCCAATGTTCTTCTTTGTATGGAGGTAAGAGAGGCCTCTTAATGTACTATTTGTACCATGGTCTCGTTTCAGCACCCTGCCTTATTATACCACAATTATTCTGGTTGAAACAAAACGCTAATGTTTCTTTTTAGAGACAAAACCTGGTAGTTTTGGCAAAACTTATAATTGCATTGTTATGAGGGAAAAAATCAAGCAAAGTAATCATCTATTTTATAAGCATCTAAGCATCAAACTGCAATTGCACTGTGAAGTCCACAAAATAGGCCAAGTGTTGGGGATTATGCAGAATATCCTTTCTCCACAATTACTGACAGTTTTTATGAGAGAAAAAATACAGATAAAGCTCAATATTGTTTCCTTAAAACTTGATTTTCACTCTCCAGGCCAGGGGAGCACCAACTTGTGCTGCTACGCCCCCGTCTTGCCTGCCCCGGTGCTGGTGCCATCCCCTCCCCCCTACCTTGGAGCTGTGTCAGATGACACTGCAGGGTCACGAGACCCGCTGTGTCATTTGACGCGTGTGATGTCAGGTCACATGACCCCGCAGCGTCATTTGATGCTGCGTTGCTATGGCAACACGTCACACAGTCGCCTGAATCACGGTAAGTTGAGAGTTGCAGAGGCCTCACGCGATCTCCCGTGCCTTACTTTTTTTTTTTTCAACTTCAAAATTTTTATTGGGTTTCACATCAAAAACATTATGCCACATCCCATTGTAAACGATTTGAAACCCCCCGAGGTTTACCCTTTTCCTTCTCACTATCGAGGGTAAAGTCACTCAAGAGCAACGAGGGACTAACAACATACACTCACAAGACTAGACAAACCTGACTTACTGGACCAGAGACTAGACAACAGAGGAAAAAACACCAAAGGGGGGAAAAGGAGAGGAGGGGGGAGGGGGGAAGGGAATGGACTGCCACCCTTTTCTTTGGTAGTGGAAGATCTGCTGTCGGTCTGTAAGGCGTCCTTCTCCGTGGCTCCTGACGACTCCACCTCTTGGTTCCAATTCGAATAGTCGGGGGGGGATCCTACCTGTCATGTGCCTATGTTATAGTATGTTCCGCTCCGTCACCAGAGAACGCACTTGTGTGTATTATAGCAAAATCGTGCTGGCATCTACCCCGGGGATGTCGGATTGGGTGAGCCATGGCTCCCATACTTTTAAAAAATTTCGGCCAGAGTCATTGACCCAGCTAGTCAACTGTTCCATCTGGCAAACTTGCCACAATCTGTTTCGAATTTTAGAAATGACTGGAAGATCTTGCTGTATCCACAATGCTGCGATCTCGCACCGTGTGGCTGTGGCCATATGTGCCACCAGTTTGTGTGCCGTTTTCGACAGCCCCTGAGCCCGCCTGCCCAGTAAGAACAGCCACGGGTCCAGGGGGACCTCTAAATCGAGGATACTTTGTGTCCAAGCTCTAATGCTCTCCCAAATCGGAAGTACCTTCGGGCAGGACCACAGCATGTGGACTAGGTCTGCTGCTTCCCCGCACTGTTTTGGGCAGAGCGGGGAATAACCGCCGACAAATTTAGATAAACGTAATGGGGTATGATACCAGCGCATCATGACCTTATATGCGTTCTCTTTTAACGTAGAGCATATGGAGCTTTTGGCTGCCGCCTGTAGGATCCACTCCCAGTCTTTGTCCTCTAAAGTCTCCCCTAGGTCTGTCTCCCATTTAGTCATGTAGTTCAGTTTGTCGGCGTCAGGTCCACTTGGACAGATCACTTCCCGGTATAATCTAGAGGTGAGTCCCCGTGTGTCCGTGGCTCTAGAACACAGCTGCTCGAAATTGGTCCTGGCTGGTCTAATTGGAAATTCATTATAGAATGCTCTTATCTGAAGGTAGCGGAATAATTCAGTGTTTGGAAGGCCTTTTTCTGATTTGACGTGTTCGAATGTTTTAATATACTGAGGCCCCTTCAGATTCATTAGTCGCTTATATCCCGACTGTATCCAAATTTTAAAGTGCCGCTCTCCGGCCATCCCCGGGGCGAAATCTGGGTTATCGAATAGCGGGGTCATCAAGGAGTGTTTTGTCGTTAGTTTATGTTTAAATTTGGAACTCCTCCACACCGCCAGAGAGTTCACCATGGTCCGTAGCAGCATCCCCACCGTGTTGTCGCAGCGTTTTGGCAGCCAAATTAAATTATACAGCTCAATTGGAGCACAGCAGGTTTTCTCCAGTGCCACCCATCTCCGCAGGGACGGGTCCAGGTGCCACTGGACGATCTGACCCAATCTAGCTGCTTTGTAATATGCCATCAAACAAGGTACCGCTAGTCCTCCTCTAATCGTGGGTCTAGTTAATATACTCTTAGCAATTCTTGGACTCTTCTTGTGCCAAATGAATTTCATGATCTTTGACTGTAAGGCGAGGATATCTGCCCGCACCAATGGTATTGGCAGGGCCTGGAACAGGTAAAGCACCCTTGGCAGAAGATTCATCTTAATGCTATGAATTCTTCCAAACCAAGAAATTCCAAACCCCGCCCACACCCTCATATCCTCCCTTAAAGCTTGAAATAATTTGGGATAATTAGCTTTGTATAATGAGTCATATGTCTTGGTAATTTGGATACCTAAGTATTTGATTGAGGAGGCTTGCCATTTAAAGTTAAAATTTAGTTCGATTAATTTCTCCATTGGGCGCGGGAGATTAATATTTAGGGCTTCAGACTTTGTCTGGTTAATTTTAAACCCGGAGATGAGGCTAAACGCACCCAGAATCTCAAAGACATTGGGCAGGGAAGTGAGCGGTCTCGACAGGGTCAGTATAACGTCATCAGCGTATAATGCCACTTTGTGGGGTTGGTCCCCTACGTCTATCCCTGTTATATCTGGGCTTAGGCGAATATGGGCCGCCAGGGGTTCTATACATAATGCAAATAGTAAAGGGGACAGGGGGCACCCCTGTCGCGTCCCGCTACAGATGTTGAATTGCTCCGATGGGAAGCCCTGGTGGCGCACCCTAGCTGTGGGGCCTTTATACAGGGCTAAGATGGCTTCTAGGAGGCGTCCCTCGAACCCAAACGCTCCTAGTACTGCCCTCAGATAGGACCAGTCAATCCTATCGAAGGCCTTCTCGGCATCCAGACTCAACAGCATAGACGGGATATTCTTTCTATTGGCCAGATCGATCAAATCAATGATCCGTCTCGTGTTGTCTGCCGCCTGCCTTCCTCCAATAAATCCCACCTGATCCGGATGGATTAGCCCAGGCAGGACAATGCCCACCCTGTTAGCTATGAGTTTAGAAAATATTTTCACATCGGAATTGATCAGGGATATGGGCCGGTAGCTCTTACAGTCTACCGGGTCCTTGCCAGGCTTATGGATCAGGGAGATTGAGGCCTGGAGCATCTGGGATGGAAAGGCGCCCCCCGCTAAGATCTCGTTAAATAGTTTTAATAGTTGTGGCGCTAATATTTTAAGGTATTTTTTGTAATATAAATTTGAAAAACCATCTGGTCCCGGAGCTTTAGCTGGCTTAAGGGCCTTTATAACCTCTGATAGTTCCTCGAACGTAAAGTCACCCTGTAGTGCCTCCTTTTCTGCCCTGCTCAATTTGGGAAGGCGCGCCTCTTTTAGGAATTTCTGGGTTTTTTCCTCTATTTTCTGTGTGTGGCTGACCTTATCTCCATCATAGAGAACTTCGTAGAATTTTTTAAATTCCTCAACAATTCTTCTGGGATCGGAGGTAGGGTCCCCCCCCTTGGTGCGGATAGAGGAAATACTATAATTAGGGAGTTTGTTACGTAATTTATTGGCAAGTAAGGTATCTGGTTTGTTGGCTTTGTCGTAAAACTTACGCTTGGACCAGGCCAACTCCCTCTCGGCTCTGGAGTTTAGCAACAAATTGAGTTTAGTTTTGGTGTCAGAGAGTTCCTTTAGGGTAGCGCTCTGTTTATTTAGACTATGACATGCGGAGAGGTGTGCTAGTCTCCCTCGCAGGTCTTTTATCTGGGACTCCTTAGCTCGTTTGGATTGTGCTGCTAAATTCATTAGAAGACCCCTCATGGTTGCCTTATGGGCTTCCCAGAGTGTAGAGTGGGAAGATACACTCCCCGTGTTGATATCAAAATATTCCTGGATTTTATCTCCTATCGCCCGCTCCGATATTGGGTTTTTTAACAGCAGCTCGTTTAATTTCCAGTTCGCCCCCGGTCTGTCCAGAGGCTGCAGAGCACACCGCAGCTCAATCGGTGCATGGTCCGACCATGAAATATCATGGATCCCAGTATGGGTGACCATGGGGACCGCTTTCTTAGACACCAGGAAGTAATCTATCCTACTGTATCTGTTGTGGGGGTGTGAGTAAAAAGTGTATGTTCTCTCCGTGGGATGTTTTTCCCTCCAGATGTCAAGTAAGTGACAATCGTGTAGCCCTTGAAGTATGGTTAGTACGTCCTGTTTCTGTGGTAAGTTAGTCCCCGTGCATCTGTCCAGGTCTGGGTCTAGGGTGCGGTTCATGTCGCCAGCGAGGAATATACAACCTATTGCCACTTTGTGTAGTTTATTGAAAAATGCCGTAAAGAATTGCGGGGCCTGTTCGCAGGGGGCATATATTGAGCTTAATGTGACCTCCTTGTTATTAATTGTGCCTGTGACTATAACATATCTTCCGTCTGAGTCTTTATATGATTTAACCACTTGGAAGGGCACTCTTCGATGCACAAATATCGCTACCCCCCTTTTCTTTACTGTCGCCGAGGACATAAAAATGGTCCTATAGTGTCTGTCCAGGTATTTGGGATAGTTAGATTTAGAGAAATGAGTTTCCTGGACAAACACTATATCCGCCTTTCTACGTATATAATCCCGGAAGGCAATTCTACGCTTTATTGGGTTATTAAATCCCTGGACATTATGGGAAATGAGGGTCAGATCGTTACTCATCTCGGGGTTGAATAGAACCTGCAACATGGGACAGTAGTGTTGTGTGCTTCGCCGATAGCCTTGACCGAAGTACGACAGTCTCCTTCCTGTGGCGCTCGCGCTGATCCTCGAATGGTGGGTCCTGTGGGTTGGGGGGAGACAGCAGGAAAACATGGGGGGTGACACACATATAACAATAAACATTTAATGACCTCCGAGCTGTGGCCCTGCCAACTTGGCTCAGAGACCAATGCCTTTGGGGATTGGGCCCCTGCCCCGGGACTCCGTCTGATGACACTTCGCCTCTTAATCCCCCTCCCTCCCAAAGGACTTCGCTTGGACTACCCCCTCCCAGCCCCTGGCCCATGTGGACCGCAGAGCAGGCTGAGATCCCTCAGCTCCCACCCCGCTCCTATATCAACGGTCTAACCTTAACCTTTATATCCTATATCTACCAACACCTATGTTTGATGTTATCCCGGGCACCTGTTTCCGCTGCACTAGTCCCCATTCTATGCTTCCATATTCACTTGGGTGGCCTCATCCCCTTACCCTCATCCTAGTATACCTTCTATGGTGTGCTCTCTGTCTATTCATTATGCCTTCCCCTCTTCTAACTTGCTTGACCCGCTTAACCTGCTCAACTCGCTTCTACTTTCTCTTACTTACTCTTTACTTTCCGTAACATACACACTCCTCTTTGTACCCTCGCTTTTGCCTTCGTCTCTTACCTCCTCTGCTCCCCTTATCCACCTACACCTTACCTCTCTCATTCCTGCTACTTCCCTTTGTCCTCCCACTATTATCACTTCCCTTTCGCCTTCTCCTTACTTACTTATACCTACTGCTCTAGCCCTTCAGCTTGCCTCCTTTTGCCCCAGTCTTAGGGGTTACCCCCCCTCCTCCTATACTCTGCCCTTGTCGCCATCCTCAACCTTATAGGCCCTCTGTCTTTTTCTAACTACTTGCCCCCTACCCGCCTCCTACAGCCTCTACATCCTCTTTTCTTTCTGAGGAGTGGGGATAGGGTCACCGCTGCCGTGCTCTGCTGCCATTCTGCCTATAGCCGCGGCGCGTAAGTATGTTTGAATATCCCGCTGCTCCGGGCCTCTCGTGTGACGCGTGTCACTTCCTCGCGATATCCAGATCGTTCCTTTGCCACCTGCAAGATGGCCGCTCGCTCCTTTCCGGTTTCAGCGCCCGAACATCCGGCCGCCGCCATTTTGGGATCGTCGCTCGACCTGGACGGATGTGTGTGATCTCTCTTCCTGGCTGATGGTAGTTTCCTGCTCCTGCGTTCCAGGCTGGATGCTTCTCCTGCCTCGTGTACGTCGCCATCTTTGGGCCTTCAACTGTCCTTGCCCAGGTAAGTACAGAGTCTCTTTCAGGTGGGCAAACGAGGCTTTTTTGTTTTTCTCCTACCGGAGGGGATCTTGATGCGAATACCTGATCAGTAACGGGGACACATGCCTGGAATATAGAACCAGGTGAATTTAACTGGGAACTGATAAACTTGGTACCCTTACAACATGGGATAAACTGAACCATATCTTTGGAGAGGTTCAACTTCTGGAACGTGGAGGTCGGGGAGACTGACCCGCCATTGCCCAGCTGGGACCTGGGGTCTCCTCCGCCTCCTCCGGTGCCGCTGGTGCCCCTTTGAGCCCCAACTTTTGGAGGAAAGCCTCTCCCTCTCCCATCTCTTTCATGTAGTGGGCTCTTCCATTTTTACTGACGGACAGCCCGAATGGAAATGTCCATCTGTAGCGAACATTGTGGTCTCTCAACACCTTAGTGATTGGTGTAAGGGCCCTTCGGCGCAGCAAGGTCAGGGGGGACAGGTCTTGGAAGATAAGTAGCTTTACCCCCTCGAATTCCACCGACGGTATCTCCCGGGCTCTCCGTAAGATAGCCTCCCTGGTCTTATAATAATGCAGACGTGCAATAATGTCGCGCGGCTGCTCAGACTGCATGGGCCTCGTTCTCAGGGCCCTGTGGCAGCGGTCCATTTCTAGCCGCTCTTTGGGGACGTCTGGCAGCAGTTCTCCCAGCCATCTCAACACAAATTCCTCACACTCCCCTGCATCTTCGGGGACCCCCCGGATCCTGATATTATTCCGCCTTTCGCGGTTCTCAGCGTCCTCTTGTTTTTCCTGCAGGTCGGTGATTTGAGTCAGCATCTCCGTAACTTTTTTAGTGTTACGTTTGGTGGCCGTGGATGTTACATCTAGCTGGGTCTCCAATTGTCCCGTGCGCTCCCCCAGGCTCCCAATCTCCCTCCCCATCTCTTTTATTTCTGCCTGAAGGAGGGTTTTGAGATCTGTATAGAGGCGATTGAAATCGCAGAGCCGAACTGGCTGATGTTCTGGATTTGCTCCGTCCTCCATCTCTCCCTCCCGTTCTGAATCAGAGCCCTGATTCGAGCTTGGCGCCATTACTGCCGCAGCCGCGCTGTTTCTGGTGCTGGGGAAATACTGCGGAGCCCCTTTGATTTCGGGGTTTTGGCTTGTCGCTTCGCCATCTCGGTGGGTTAGCAGAGTGTTAGAAGATAATGTCCCGTTTTTTCTCGAAAAATAAAGGTTGTTTTATGTCATTGGATTCTGAGCGGGGCACAGAGCAATGGGATCACGCATCCATTCTCTCTGCCATCGCGCATGCGCCATCCCCGTGCCTTACTTTAAATGACTTGTGGAAGTGCGCGGGGCCTCTGCAACCGCCGCGCCCCACAGGAAAATCTCCCACCCCCCTGTTTGCACATCCCTGCTCCAGGCGATGCACATCTGTAACTTCATTTGCATGGCTGAGTAAGGCATGAATTTATGTGGCGAAACAGTGGTGATTACAGTACTGTATATTAACATTTCATTTACTGTTTTTTAATGCATATGATTCACAATATGCAGGAACTTATACAAACGTAGTTGCAACACAGAAGTTCCAAAACAGGTCTTTTTTGTTGTGTCATGGTTTTTATGTGGAATTGCTGCAGTAAAGATTTTGCCTAGTGCCTCTGAGTGGGTGTGACCTGAGGTGCAATATACAGTACAGTCCAACTCTCCGCTTCTCCGGCAACTCACAGTTCCACAGCACAGAAGCACTTTTACATCTCAGACTTGGATAAGCACACCACATATTCCACCTTCAAGACAGCATCAGAATGAGATCTGGAACTGTGATTGGGTTCCCCTTTCATAGATTCCCTGCTATCATACTGTATGTTTAACAAAAGTATTTGAGCTGCAAAATGGGAAAACAATAGATTTTTTTTTCTCTTGATAAATTTGAAGAACTTTTGCACAAGTTTTGTCACTTTTGACTGATAAATACAGTATACACCCTCCGATGCTGACTATAAAATACACCTACCCCCACCAATACATAATAAAAATAAACCCACCACCCAATCCATAATAAAAATTCACCCCCCCCGACATAATAAAAACACATCCACAACATCCCCATACATAATAAACATACACACACACAAACCCCTAATACATAATAAAAATACACCCATGCCCCCAATAAATAATAAAAATACACCCCCAAATACATAATACAAATACACCCACCCCAATACATAATAAAAATACACCCATCCCCCAATACATAATAAAAATACGCCCAACCCCAATACATATTAAAAATACACCCACCACAATACATATTAAAAATACAGCCAGCCTCCCAAAACATAATAAAATAGACCTCCCAATACATAATAAAAATGCATCCTCCCCCCAATACATAATAAAAATACACCCACCTACCAATACATAATAAAAATACACCCCAGATACATAATAAAAATACACCCACAACCCACCCAATCCATAATACAAAATAAACCCATCACCCCAACACATAATAAAAATACACCCCCCAATAAATAATACAAATACACCCACCCCCAATACATATAAAAATACACCCCCCCAAACACATATAAAAATACACCCACCACCCAATACATAAAACAAATACCCCCCCCCCAAATACATATAAAAAAAAATACACCCCCCCCTCCCAATACATATTAAAAAATAAAGACTTACCTTGGTGATGGTCTCAGGCCGGGGGCCCAGCTGTCAGTACTCTCGCCACCGGGCCCCGACTCTTCCCCAGCTGCAGACCTCTCCCTTAATCTTTCCCACGCCGTGCTTCTGATGTCAGCGCACACAAGGCCTCCCTCTAATGCCGGGAGCTGGGCCAAGCTAACTTCTGTCGTGCTGAAGTCAGAGAGGCCTCTCGCGCACTAGCGTAGGAAGCTTGGCACGGGACAGAGTGAGAGGCATGCAGCTGGGGGAGAGCCGGGGCCGGCGGCGAGAGGACCAGCAGCCAGGCCCCCCACAGCCGCCAGGCTCGGGACACTTGTCCCGGCTGTCCCCCCCTGTTGGCAGCCCTGTGCCTTCCTATTTGTGACAAAGGTGGATATGCACATAGTTTTTTTTATTGCTTTCTAAAAAAAAAGGTACAAATAATTAAAACTCTTGTTGCTCGGTAACCGAGGGGGTCCCCCGAGGGTGGCGGATTATGATAAGCTCAGAGTGACCACCCGGTTCAGGTAGGCTAGGAAATTATTTTAACTTTGGGAGGGATTGCTGCTTTAAATTTACAATTATTTATTTATAATAAAAAGAAATTACTAGGAAATAATACATTGAGAGTTACCTATCGTTTTCAAGTATGTTCTGAGTACAGTTATAATAACAATACATGGTTACATTAAATGAACAGAGGATATATATTCAATATACAGACATTTCCTTTCCTACTGTCTAACTTTGCGATGCTGATTGTTTTATATAAATTTAAGGAACCCAAACCCTCTCTAATAGCGCATCTGAGATCAGGTGCAATGTAAGGAACCCCAACCCTCTCTAATAACGTGTCTGAGATCAGACGCATTGTAAAGAACCCCAACCCTCTCTAATAGCACGTCTGAGATCCGATGCATTGTAAATTCTTCTGTATTTAGTACTATTTTCAAATGACCGGAAAAATTCAGAGAAGCCTTTAGGGATGCACAGGGAACCCAAGGGTTGCTCGAAACCCCATATGAAAAACAATGAGCTAGACTATAATTGTGTTTAGTAAAATATTGTCTATTCATTAGTAACTGCATTTCTAATCTGCATGAAGGTTTTTTTAATAGTACAGGAATACTAGGTTTTTCTATTTCACCTGCATTGCTGAGAGAAAATGTGGCCATATAAAGTATACAACTGTAAAAAGTGCTTTCAGGCCCGTTCCACTGCCGCAATTGTTAATCCGAAAAAGGAGCAAAGTAGTCAAAAATCTGGGTAAGAAATTACATTGGTGATTTTCGCTGTCAATAGGAAAAGAAAAGATTATTTCTATGCAGATGAATCCTCGCAGCAGCTCCGTTGAGAATTAAATGTAACTTGCCATGAATGCAAGTAATCTGTTTCTCCTGATTCCTAAAGAGGTTTGCAGAAATATCATTACCAGGTTTTTGCTTTCCAATAAATCACTTCATAAATGAAATCTTCTGTAAAATGAAAAGCATGTTATTGCCCTGGAAAGTACCCACAGGAGCACAGGGCCATGCTTTTCAGAGGCAGTGCTGATGCCTCATGTTACAAAACAAAAAAAAAAAAAAGAAATAGACCAATTATTATCAGGAAAAGGCATAACAATGGCAGAAAAATACATATTTTCTCTTTTCACGCATTGAGGAAATGTGTTTTTGTTAAAATCTGTTTTAAGAAAAACAGCACTATATTTAGAGCTGTGAAAGATAGGACCAAGAAGCCCAAACATCATGAGTCTGCACTATGATAAGAATATGAGCATACGATATATATTTATTTTTAGGTACTGTAGCTCAATTTGCTATCTTAGTTATTAAAATAAACTGTCCATTGCAAGGTATGTGAAGAACTGTTGATTTAAGTTTTTTTTCGTCAAATGAAAGAAATAGAAAAGCGCTGTAGCAATTGGGTTTCCACAATATTTGTAATCAAATATAGGGAAGTAAATTGGATTTTGATATTATTTTTCGACTTGATGATCAGAAATATTAATACTACTGTACATACTCGAGAGAGAGAGAGTCAGTCAGTCAGTCAGAGAGAGAGAGTCATTCAGAGTCAGTCAGTCAGAGAGAGAGAGAGAGTCAGAGAGAGAGAGAGTCAGAGAAAGGGTCAGAGAGAGAAAGAGAGAGAGTCAGAGAGAGTCAGAGAGAGAGAGAGAGAGAGAGAGAGAGTCAAAGAGAGAAAGAGAGAATGAATATATGAAGTATGCATAGATATTTGAGAGAGTATATTATAGCAGAGGTATAGAGAGGGAGAGAGATATGAAGCAGAGGATGTCCCGAGCTGAACCTCATTAATTAGGTTCAGCTCCAGAGACCCCCTGCTTCAATTCTGTATTTAAAAAAAAAAAGTAAAAATCTAATTTGCTGTATAGGACTGCAACTTTAAATCACTTTTACACTGAATTCCACTGCAAGTCTAATATAATGTAGTTCGGAAACTTTACTTTTTCTGACACTTTATACTGCAGGATATTAACCGTGTCAGAAAACAAATCCAATGAAATATCTTAATTCTTTCTAATTATATATGTAGCCCCTTTCCCTATGCCTTAAGGAAATATGCGGGCGACTACGCGTGCTGCTGTACCTGTATGCTCACAGGAGGCATACGCCTCTGCTTCTAGGAGCCTGGGGTGAGCTCTATCTCCATATGCATGCAGCGCCTCCACCTATGAGGGATCCCAGCGTTGGCGGGATAACCCCTCACAGGAACCAATACAACAGTAGTAAACAATACACCACTCAATATATGTAACTGAGCTTTACTGTACACAATATATAAAACACACACTACTAGGCCACAACAATATAAGGCCGTGACCCCAAACACTGAGTGGTGCCCCCAAAGTACTGAAGGTGCGGTTGCACCAATAATCTCTGGTGTCTGTTCCTGCAATCCCACCCAAATGTGAGGTCACGCTACCCCCTGTGAATGTTGGGGCATGTTGGATACCTGCCTGGGTACTCCAGTACCCAAGTGCAGCGTGAAGAGGTGCCACGCAGCGGCGCCTCCGACAACAATTCCCCTCTCTCTTTAGGGTCCCGATCCTCATCGTGAGGTGAGCTCTAGCTGGGGTGTCTCACTCAAGTGTCCTGGAATACTACGGCCTGGTCCCAGGCCGCAGAGTGCCATTTGACTGTCCGTCCCCTGGCGTAGCAATAGTACTAAAGGGAGAGTCCCTATCTGGGGCTTTCCCTGTAGCACAGAACTTAGCTGGGGCCAAAGGGGCAAGGTCTGGGCCTAGTCCAGGAAGCACTGCTCCCTGGACACTACTTTCTGTCTTGTCGCCTCCTTAAGCACTGACTCGTGTGCTCTCCATACACAGAGGATATCTTTTTGCAGTTCCTCCTGCTGCAAGAATCCCATTTGCTGGAACAGTCCCATTTGGTATCCCTCTTCCTGAGGATTCTGGGACTTGTAGTCCCGCTGTAATCTGTGCTGAGCCAAAACCAATATGGCCGCCGCTCTCCTAACACTGTGCATGCGCGCCTAACATAAGTGGCCGCCCCCATACTCCCGATGACGCGGAGCTTCGGCCGCACCACCCAACAGTTTCCCCCTAACCGGAGGTAAGGAAATGGACTCTGCTACATATATCAATAAAGATCTGTGATCACGGAAGAAGTAATGAAGTTAGTGGAATTTGATTTAATTACAATTATGATGTTCTTCAGCTATTAATTATGATTCACTGAACAACACAGCTGTATTCTCTTTGTTACTGGCTCTCTGAGCACTCGTAACATAGAACCAAGGTAAGCTGGACTAGTGCGTGCTAATTCTTCCTTTTACTGGTGGCAAGATTGGAGATGGGCAAATTTGGGCAAATTTTGGGGGGCGGATTGGCCAAGTCCTTTGGTTCATTGTGGAAACTTCATCCAGACCAGCCCCATGGTTAACTGTTAGTTGACCTGAGAGAGACACTGTGAACTTGAGAGACGTACACACAACAGCACATGGATCGCGCGGTACTGCACATACCCGGAAGCAGCAGAGCAAGACGGAGACATCACTTGATCCCAGCACGCAGGATAGATTGTCTCTAGCTTGGCGTTGCCTCCCTTTTACCCACGGACCCACGGACGGGGCAGCATGGACTGTACCACCTAAAGAGCTCACTGGATAACAGATGTATTATATGAAAGTTGATACTTGTTATTTGAATTCACTTTTAATATAGATTTCTTCAACCTTGGTGCGGTCTGTGCTTTTTGTTTTCAATTTTGATAGAAACCAGGAAAAGATATACACATCGGAATTCATATTATTTTTTGGTAATTCAGGTTACTTTTATAGTAAATCCTATTTTATAAAATGTATATTTGAATTTTGTTTAATGTATACATTAAACTCATTGGTAATTGATACGGAAAAAAAGAATGATGCATTTCATGTATTTTTCCCATGTAGGCATCATACATAACTCTAATTAAATTGCTAATTTATATTAGGAAGGTAAGAAACAGATGGCAGATACAATAGAAAGGCAATTTTCATCACATAATACATTGATCCAGGGTCCAAATTAGTTTCTCGCAATATTTTCATTTTACTCAATCTAATAGATGGAAACTGGGAAAATATATATTTTAATAGAGCTGTATAAAAGTGTCTCTTTCTAATGTAAGATCCCTCTAGTCCTCTCAGGAAGTACAGTATGGTTGATATAAATTATGTACATGAAAGATGAATTCTTCTAATGATTAGTAATTGTAGATTACTACATGATTAGTATGAAAATAATATTTTGTCTGAAGCTTGATTTGGAAGTACTGTATACAGTATGCATGAAAGTATTCTTGCAAGATACAGATGGGCATAAAATACATAAAGTGTCATGCAATGCACATCACTCTAGCAATAAAGCGTTTTACTTGGTTACCTGATAAAAACCTGCACTGCTCTGTATTGTATATTCAGTTATATTTCTATAATTGATATACCACTTGTTAAGAAGCTTCTCTGCCATTTAGAGGACAACAAACAATGGGTCATATTTACTAATGATTACAAATTACAAATGATACAGTCTCGTGCTGGAAGAAACCTAATAGCCCATTAACATAAAGGAGCAATAAGGTGTCTTACAATGCTAAAATGTGTCTTATGGCCAGGGCCAGCGTGATGGCAGTGCCATTGGTGCCACGGCACCGAACCCCATTGTTACAGAGGCCCCGCGCTCTCCCCCAAGACAATTAAACTGATTGCCGTGGGGACAGCGTGGGCCTCTGTATCTCTTACATTCACTGCTGCATCTCCCATCATCTCCTCCTGCATATTCCATCATCATGGCTCCGCAATGTCCAATGGAGTCACATTGCCATGACAATGGGAGGTCTCATGGCGCTGTAACGTCCTGTTGTCATGGCAATGTGACAGCATGATGACTGGACTATGGAGGGCTAAAAACCCGGGAGGGAGGAAATGGCGCATTATGATGCGCCGCAGAAGGTAAGAGCCGAGGCCCCACACATGTCCCTGCACTGAGCATTGCAAACATCCCAGTCAGCCCTGCTTATTTCAGAGCACTGCTTAGTACATATAGACCAATGGGGTAGATCCGGAGAAGGCCACTAATTTTGTAACATTTTATTGGCTTCATTTAACATATCGATATCCGTATTGCGTTTCCCAAAGGTGCTCAGTGCTAAGATGTCCTGGCATTTTCCTTAAAAATAGCAGATCAATACATTTTTACAGATGTCTTGCTTACTCATATGGTAATGACCAGTTTACCCAACAACAGAGATCCTCAGACCTCCGTTCTTGTTAGTGCACCGGAACAATGCTATGATATTTGACACCTTTCAAAAGCTGCTCTTACTCGCATCAAACCATGATTGGTCGTGCGTTATTTGTACAAAAAGCCTACAAGGGAAAAGGGCATGTCCTAAGTTGTACCGATATGAATGTACTGAGTTTAGGATTTAACAGTTACATTGCATGTGTTACACTAAAATATACTGTATATGGTGGAACATTTAAATGGCTGAAACACATAAACAGAAGCATTTGAAATGGTGTAGTTTTCATTGAATAAACTATACTATGCTATTTAACGATTAAAGGGAATGAATGATATGTTGATGTGGCCTACTATTGTATATAATGTTGTGTATAAAGTATAAGTGTACAATAATGATTCTACATATGAGATCAACAATTGCAAAAAGACAGAAGTAGGCAAAATTATCTTTTATTACATACCGGTACATCACTGTGTGTAAAAACAAAACAAAACAAAAAAACAATATTAACATTATATATATACATATATATATGTACAACAATAATATATGCACCTGGATTGAAAACTGGTTAAAGGACAGACAACAGAGGGTTGTCATAAATGGAACTTTTTCAGGTTGGGCTAAAGTCATGAGTGGAGTACCTCAGGGATCGGTACTGGGACCCCTGCTTTTTAACTTGTTTATTAATGACCTTGAGGTTGGGATCGAGAGCAAAGTCTCCAACTTTGCTGATGATACTAAATTGTGTAAGGTAATAGAATCAGAGCAGGATATAATTTCTCTTCAGAAGGACTTGGAGTGACTGGAAACGTGGGCAGGTAAATGGCAGATGAGGTTTAATACAGATAAATGTAAGGTTATGCATTTGGGATGCAAGAATAGAAAGGCGACTTACAAATTAAATGGAGATTTATTGGGGGAATTCTTGATGGAGAAGGATTTAGGAGTGCTTGTAGACAGCAGGCTTAGCAATAGTGCCCAATGTCATGCAGTAGCTGCAAAGGCAAACAAGATCTTATCTTGCATCAAACGGGCAATGGATGGAAGGGAAGTAAACATAATTATGCCCCTTTACAAAGCATTAGTAAGACCACACCTTGAATATGGAGTACAATTTTGGGCACCAATCATAAGAAAAGACATTATGGAACTAGAGAGAGTGCAAAGAAGAGCCACCAAATTAATAAAGGGGATGGACATTCTAACTTATGAGGAGAGGCTAGCTAAATTAGATTTATTTACATTAGAAAAGAGGCGTCTAAGAGGGGATATGATAACTATATACAAATATATTCAGGGAAAATACAAGGAGCTTTCAAAAGAACTATTCATCCCACGGGCAGTACAAAGGACTCGGGGCCATCCCTTATAGTTGGAGGAAAGGAAATTTCACCAGCAACAAAGGAAAGGGTTCTTTACAGTAAGGGCAGTTAAAATGTGGAATTCATTACCCATGGAGACTGTGATGGCAGATACAATAGATTTGTTCAAAAAAAGGTTGGACATCTTTTTAGATGGGAAAGGTATACAGGGATATACCAAATAAGTATACATGGGAAGGATGTTGATCCAGAGATTAATCCGATTGCCAAGTCTTGGAGTCAGGAAGAAATTCATTTTCCCCCTTAATGGGGTTTTTTGTTTGCCTTCCTCTGGATCAATAAGTAAGTATAGATATAGGATAAGGTATCTGTTGTCTAAATTTAGCATAGGTTGAACTTGATGGACCTACATCTTTTTTCAACCTCGTCTACTATGTAACTATGTAACTATGTAACCTATATATCTGATGGTATTATATGGTACCAATTTGTTAATCTGAAGCCCCTTATGACTGGGCTATTATATGCCAAATTATACCAATGAATATATATATACAATAAAATTGATGTGAATAAAAAGAAAAATATATATATATAAAAAACAATACTCAAAACATGTGTTGCTGGTGCAAAAAAATGTTTGTATAAAAAGTGTTTGTGAATGAATAGACCTAAAAATTGTGAATATATATATATATATATATTTTTTTTTTCATCACTATTGATTTATATATTTTTTTCATTAGTTATTATATACACACGTATATATATAATAACTAATGAAAAATATATAAATCAATAGTAATGAAAAAAAAATATATATATTTGGATATGGAAAAAATACTTCAGTAATTATGTATATGCATTGGGATGAGCATACACCAAAAAAACTCAATAACTCTCAAATATAAGTGAACATAATAAATGATAAAAAAAAAAGTCCAATAAAACCATTAGTTATTTGAGTCCACTTGTGAATATTCCCAATTTGTGGATTGCACTGAACAGGGTACTGGCAGCCTTCTGTATGGAACCAACGACTTTCCTTAACAGATCTGTATAGAAAAAAAAGAAGAAAGTGTCCGATCCTAGTGCATTAAGTCTAAAAAATACATTTAATGATTCCAAAGATTTTACAAATTAAAACTCACAAACGACAAAAGTATAAGAGCGGGTTATGAGATAATACTCATACCCAGGCACTGGAACTCTGCTCCTCCGCCTCTCCACCTTGTCTGTTCGGACTGATCTCTCTGAGCCTCCGTCCAGCAGGAACTCAGAGTGCAACACAGCCGTCGGCGAAGTCCACCGGAAACACACCGCTGATGTAGCTTTGTTCCGGACAGGGCAGGGAACGAATTGAATGTAACCGTGGATGGCCTTAGTCCAGGCAGTAGGTTACTTTGTGTATACGCCCTTTGCTTAGCAACACAATGTTAACCCTACGCGTTTCTTCACACCAAGCGATTTCTTCAGGGGTGATGCACAGAAAAAACTAGGACTGATGTAAGACGTCTGCAGTGTTGAACTTCACAAAAAATTGTAATAGTATTTTGTGAAGTTCAACACCGCAGACGTCTTACATCTAATGCATATTTCAAATCAGTGTGAAGACTTTTTAGTTTGTTTCACGATCATTAATTCGGAAGAGTAGTAATGAGATATACATTTTATATATGCTGTTGTGAGAAATCAGCCGATGCATTGAGTGGAGAAGGAGGGAGGAGGAAACTCAAAACCGGGAAGAAGTGATGTCAGATGCCCTGCAGTCAACTCAGTGCCAACTCCAGTGGCTGCTTTCGGAGAACACACATGGAGGACTCAGATGACAAGGACGCACACCGGGCAGCAACTGCTGAGCAAAGAAACCTTTATGTGCCCTGAGAGGCAGTACTAAAATGTGAGTGTGCCTTCAGGAGGGATTTTATGTGTTTGTGTTATGCATTAAAGTTTGTTTTTAAGCATACTGCACTATTAGGCCCCTATATTTTCCCCCACCCAACTCTACCCTAGCTACTGATATCAGCTATACTGCAGTGACAAGAAACCACCAGGAAGCTGCAGACCAATAGAGGCTAAACTATCTACGACGCACTCCCTCATCTTTGTGTAAACAGTGTCTGATGGTAGAAGGAAAAGGACTCACGATAAACGACCCATAACCTGCCCTGAAGATTAAAAATGAATTTATCAAGACAGAAAGGAATAAAAACTAGTGCCCGACCGGTTACGACATTACACACACCATTCTCAAGGGCTTATGCATTTTTTGTGCGAGAAGGATAAGGACCGTAACAGACCAAAACAATGTTCATATTTTACATCCTCACCATCTGAAGATATACAGTGTATTAGAATTTTATTTGAAAAAACGGCTTTTATTCTTGCATTCTTTTTCCTTTTAAATCTTGATTGATAGTAGTAGATATTAATGTAAAATAATGTCTCAAATGTAATCAGCTATAGTGTCAAGTTTTTGCTTATATTAAGAGAAGAAATGTAAATGAGAAATCTCGTCCCAATTTCATTTTTCAGTACTTTTCTTTAGGTTGCCCGAGTCTATCCTTCAGGACACTTGTACAGTACTAGTGGTTTTAGCTGCAATGCAGCAACAATACAGTATCTTGGGAGCTATCGATGAGGAGGATCATAACAACATTCCTTTCATTTATTGGGTAGAAAGCAAGTTCATGACTCACCAGCATGCAGTTGCTGAAACTGTGAATCCACTGAAGTGGTACTGCCCCAGGAGAACACCAGTTTAAGATAATAAAACAAATAAAGTATACTGGTTTAAGGTAATTGAAAGAAGTCTATGGTAAGACACGTCTATAACATGAGTTAACACCACTTATTTAGCAGCCTTAGGGAGAGATTCACTAAGGTCACTTTGCCAGTTAAGGCACCTAGTCTTGCATTAACTGCCATTAGAAAACAGCAGTTAACACCATATAGGGAGTGTTACCCCACCATAGACCTTCGTGAATCTCCCTCATTGTGAATATGGTCCAATACATTACTTTATATTTATGGAGAATTTAATTGAATCTAAGAATACTGAAAGCTGGAACAATTAAAGATACAAACTAGGATACACATCAGTATAATATTGCCCAGAGCATATAATTCCTGCCTAAATGACTCACTGATGCATCCCGAGAAAAATTGGAATAAATAGTTTTCATACAGTACATTGATGCAAAGGGGTGTAAGATTATATGTATGGTCTTTGCATCAAGTGACATCATATAGCCTCTTGTTACAGTCTTTAGCTAAGGGTAAAACTTAGCCATTTGGCAATTCTATGTCAGCTATAAAGTATGCAGAAGAATGTACTTCTGTTATAAAAAAAAAAGGTTCACAGGGGAACACCAACTTCGTATTTCAGCCTAGGAAAATATAAGAAATATAGAAATATTAAAGTGCAAAGGTAATGTGCATTTTCTAAGATGACTAATTCATTTAATTATAGTGTATTCTATAAAATGTTAATGACTCCCTAAAATAATCTTTATTAGTAAAAGTTAATTACCATACAAGACAGCTTACATATATTAACAAGAATGGTCCCTTAAGCTACTAATATGAAAATAATAACAGCTGGTGCCATAGATATATTGGTCCCTTTTGTAAGTACTGTAAACAGGATTGTTATGTGATGCTTTGCTTTTGTTAATTATGCAACTGAATGATCTTTCCATCAGCAAACAAACTAATTACAATAGTGACATTCTTTTAACGTCATAGTGTGGTTAAATCACAGTTTCCAAGTGGTCTTTCTTCAGTTCAATGACATCCCAGATGTCTAATACTATTGTTTTTCTGGCATGGTGTGGTATCCTAGCAAAAAATCTAAATGTTATTAATGTTATAGAAATCCCTGCTGTGGAAAAAAAAAAAAAAAACATTTGCAACCAGCTAATGCTAGAAATACTTTGCAATAGAAAAGAAAATCATCACGCTATAAGTACACTGCTGGAGTGTCCAATTTAAGCTTAACATATTACTAGCTAGATGTGAAGAGCACAGTTTAATGTCTGTAAAATGAAGACGGTTTTAAACTTGTCATACAGCAGTTTAAAGATTGTTAATGCAGTATACAATATTAAAGGTACAACTGCACTATATATTGTAAGGATTAATGGCTTCAATAATTCTGCCGGCTGACCATAGTCGAGCCACGGTGAACAAAGTGCTCACACGGCTATAATCTGGCACCTGGCCGTCATTACAGGGACAGTGAGTCTGGACAGGTAACATCATATACAGATTTAGTCAATGTGTCTTCATTTGTTAAATCGGTAGCATTGTATGCTAGTTAAGGAGAAAGTTGTCTATAGATGGAATTGATAGATGACAAGTACAGTATGTGCTGATTTTACATTGCCTTTTAGTTATGTTTAATATCAGTGTTTGCCAAATTTTGTTAGAATGGATAAAACAGAAGTTACATTATTGAGGTTTTTTTTTTTTACTCAAGCGTATGACTGGTTGCGCACGTTGTTACTGTACTGTACATCTAGTGATTGGGTTTGTGGAAATTTAGTAGCCAATGTACAAATATAGGATATGTATCAGTCGTTTACATTTAGCATAGGTTGAACTTGATGGACATATGGCTTTTTTCAACCTCATCTACTATGTAACTTTATTGCATTGTGTGGCACGCTCTTGATCGCGAAATAGCACAATAACCCCAACAACTCCTTGCGTGCAGCCGATACAAAACAATGACCGCTTCCCCCACTGGCGTGTTGTGTATGCCCCGCTGCAGCGTGTCACGGGCTGTAATAACATTGGCTGCATCTATAACTACAGTATGTCCAGTGATCTTTTTATTACACACATTAACGTATTATCAGCGTAACCCCAATGTTCTGTCCCAGCCTTACTGTGGCTTAATAAATTGAGCAGGCCGTTAACTCAATTCCACCTTCTATGCAAAATGATGTCTTCTTGAATTTCTGAAGTATTTATTAAGGGAACATAAACAGAAATAAAAGGGGGAAAACGTTGAATGCATAACAATAAGGAATAGGTAAGAAATAAAATAACTTGGGTAAAGATAAATCGGTGACAACTGAAGCTATAAATTATAATATTTGTTTACTTCATTACTTTGCATTGTATTTGTTCATGATGTATTTGTAATGCTTTGAGGGTCAGAGATCAAAATAATCATTTAACATCTAGGCTGTATTATTGATATATTTTCTGGAAATGAAGTCTACAGTAAGTTCTGTTTAAATACTTAAATTTTATTAGCTGTTCTTTAGAAATCGCTCGTTCCGATGAGCTGTTTATGTTTATAAAAATAGATTTTGATTTTGCTTTCCAGTGTTTCCTATCAGTGTATTAACCAGTTGCCTATTTTTCATTGGCAAGTTGTCAACAAGATCATTGATAATAAAGGAATAGGTTATCAATATATTCACTGCCTCAGTAAGGGGTAAGCACTTGATTAGAGATGTTGCCAAACTGTCCTAACTGGGTACGCAATATTTTTTGTGCTTTTTGTTTTTGTTTGTCTTTTTTTGCTAAATATTTCATCTAGGTTTAAAGGGCTAAAAAATAAATACATCACAAAATCAGTTTTAGATGCTAAGAGATACGTGTGAACACACATGAAATACACATGAGATACCTGGTAAATAAGCCTATTTGCATATGCATATGTATCTCTCCACGTGTTGTATAGTGGCGTGTTATCAGAGTTACAGTATTTACCGTAACTATCTCCCCATCTAAAATGTTGCACATTTATACACTTGAATTACTGTTTTAATTTAGTAAGAATCAAATGTCCACTGGCACTTGGCCACAACTCACCTCGCACACCCCACCCCCCGTACACTCAGCCACTGGTCACTTCATACTAAGGTAAGTCCCTAATCTTAACCCGTACCCTAAAACTCCCTAATGTTAACCCCTTATACTGATCATAATGCTAACCCCTTATCCTAAGTGCTAAAAAGCCCTAAAGTTAACCCCCTAACAGCTAAAATCCCCCTAAAACTTACCTTATTGTAGAAGCGGCCGGCGGCGGAGGTTACAGCAGCGGAGGGGCTGCAGTGGAAGGTCCATCTGTGGCCGAACACCGGCAGTCATTTTGTCGCAGTGAAACACAATAAAAAAAGGAAGCGCTCTAACTAAATCAAAGTCCAAACGTGAATAAGGTAGATGTGGTGCAGCGTGAAGAGTCGAATTGTTCCCAATTCCCAGCAGCAATAGATGTCCAAAGTAATCAGCGCACCTGGTTTCATAGGAAGAAAAGAGAAAGAAGAAAAAGAGCACAATAGTGAAGCAAGTTCACAGCACAATGCTTGTGTCTGTAGATGGTGAGATATGCACTTACATTTCAGTGCCTGTCTCAGGCATGTAAAGGTATCTTTTAAGCGTCCTCACCACCATGAAGTCATCACAATATTCAAAGGACTTCTTTTTTCCAAGGTTCTGCTTTATATAAAATATCAGGAATGTGGTTTCACAAAACAATATTAAAATATGGGCACAGACCAGTTCATGATATTCCGCAACCTCCGGTGTCCGCGACAGTCACTTGCCGAGCTGGTCGGCGTTCTATGTCACTTCCGGTTCCTGGTGCTTCAGTAAAACTGGTCCTCCCGGCAACCTGCGGTGCTGTTCTACAAGACCCCTTCTTGTGACGGAACACAAGTGAATAGGTCATAAGATGTCTCCCAGTGTCGGAAGGTCTTATGGAATAGCACCGCTGAATGTATATGGGCCATGGTATCTGTAAATACAAAATTAAAACTATACACTTGTTTTTCTGTTATATTATTGAGGATTCATCTAACTCATTATATATGTAGTATTTATTTCCATGCTTCATTATTAAAGCATCCCATGGCAAAGTTGAATATTTCCTTTCTATAATAAGCCTATTTTAATTATTTGACATATCATTGTTATACTGTAAATATGTTACTGTATTATATGGTTTCTACTAGCTTTCATAGTTGATTATGTGATTCAACTGTTCTATTTGTGTCCTGCAGTTAGCACTAATTCCATTTTAGGTTGATTAAAATAAGCAATAAAGTTTGTAATGCAAATACGCAGCTACTGGTAGTTCTACAGACCTGTAGAATCACATCGTTGCTGTTAAGGTCTAATAATTGTTACCTTTTTACCTAAAACACAAGTTTATTTAAAAAAATGATGATCTTGTGCCAACTTTCTGAGTTTTACCTTAACTAATGTCTCTTACCACACTGCATTTAATACTCTGTGCATAAAAATCGTACTGTTCAACTTTCAAGTGTATTCCTTCTAAAATTGTAAAAAAAAAAAATAATCCTTCTAGAATTTCCAATCGGTTTTATTTTTGTAGATTTCCAGTTTTCAGTTTCATCCTTCCTTGGTGTGTTTTACCTTACTCTCAGAAGTGATTATGTGATGCCCGTGGTTTTCAATTTTTTTCCTACCTACAGTACACAATTGATACTTAATAGGCTTTAATGGTAATTATGAAAACAAATTAGCCTTCTTGGTACCATCTTGTTTCTTTAGAAACTATTTGCAATATACATCTAGATTCAGTTTGTTCAGAAATTATTTTTAATTGGACACGTCTTGTTACAGTATTTATTGCAACATCTTTTGGTTTATGAAAGTCCCATAACCCTAACCATTTGTATTTTTCAACATACTGTAGTCTCTTCATCCTTATTCTCTAAATCAGTGGTGCGAAACGTGGGGGGTGAAATTTTTCGGGGAGGCTCGCCGTTGCAGAGGCCCCGCGCTCTTCCCCAAGGCATTTAAATTAAATGCTGGGGGATTGCGTGAGGCCTCTGCAACTCTAGTCTTACCTTGTCTCTGCCGCTGTCAGGACTCGTGTACATGGCAATGGAGCGTCAAATGACGCAGCGGGGTGATGTGATGTGACGTTATGTTACACGCGACAAATGACGCTGCGGGTCACGTGTCGTCACGTGACCCTGATGCGTAATTTCACGCCGAATCCAGGTAAGGGAGGGGGGGCATGAGCATCAGAGGAAGAAAGGCAGGGGGCGCAGCAGCAAATGTTTGCGCTCCCCTGCTCTAAATGATGTACTCTGCAATATGTATGCACTAACCTTATGGAATGATTTATATTAACTTTCCCACTTCTAACTAACCAATCCATCGTAGTTCCAATAATGAGGTATTTTTGTACACTGCATCTTTTTTTGAAAAAAGATAAATTCTGCAACATGCAAAATTAGCTGTCAAGCTAAAAATATGCCATGGTTAAGGTAGCTTTCTATAGAACATCTGATTCTTTGAATAAAGATCAATACTGTACTGTACATGACTCATTTTTCTATTTACCAGATGTCCGGTACCAGTCTAATGAAGCAAATCTATTTTAGTATACTGAACACCACTTGGCTCTATTGCCAAACATTAATAAGGCACTGTAGAACACACTACTTTAAAATGTGATGTTATTCTATTTATGGGCCCTTTCTCTTGGTTACAGAAGAGAATCCAGCTGACATTCAGTCCTGATAGTAGTTTCTCAACCAGCTTAGTGTTACCCTTACTGTACATGTGTTTCAAATTCTGTATGTTCCACATGGATCAGATGCTGATAGACAGTCAAATGTCCACTCTTTTGGAAATAGAATCACTTATGAATTATTGATGCACCTGTCAGAGTATATATCTGTGTATAGTACTTACAAAGAATATTTGTCATGAGGATCTTATGATCTGTTGTTTTAGTTATATAAAAAAAAAGGCATAGGATTAAAGGGACTTTCTGTTATGATGACATTTTGGCCTGAACCAATTTCTTTCATGTTATTGACTAGTTATTGGCTTCTTCCCATATGTATATCTTTACTTAGCACCAACAATGTGTTTACATATGTACAGTGCTTTACAAAAGAGACAATATACAACATGATACATTATAATATAATAAGTGCAACAAACATTACATCAGACAATAGGATATGAAAGCCCTGCCACTGAGAATTTACAAGCTCTGTGGTATGTTGGGAGACTGAGAGACAGCAGCTGAAGGAGTAAGTGGCATTGCTGGACCACAATGGTTGGTATGGTAAGTGTAATTGTGTAAATGATTTGTTCAGGTGTATTTTTACGTTTGACCTATACAGTATGTGGGAAGAGTGGGTGCTTGGCATATACAGAGTGTGAGGGAGTTCCACAGGTGAAAAAGAGCAGTAGAGAAGAAAGGGGTGGTAAGGACATCGTTATGAGCAGAGCACAGAGACAAACAATGGCATAGCAGGAATTCAAAGCTGATAAGTAGGCAGGTGCCGATGAGTGGCTCGCCTTCAGGGTCCACTTGAGAGCAACTTGAAGGAAAGTCAGGAGAGGGATTTAAGGAGGAGACACAAAACGTCTAAGCACAAAATACAAATACAGTACAGTATGAGTTCAAAAATATAATTCTGCATCTCCATAAGAGACACTTGGAGGTTTGATAGAATACCTTTAATACAGATGCTCAACTTATCCAATTAAATTTCAATAGGTTCTCAAGGGTATCCTGATGCAACTTGCAGCGCACTCTTCTGTAGCCTAAGATAACTATTACATTAAAAGTATTCCTAGTCTAGCTTATCTAAGTGAATTGTTCCTCTGTGCTGCAATACAAAATGTGTATTCTACTGTATTAAAACATGTTTAAGGTTACATTTAGATTACAGTATTCCTAATACACTATCTCCTGATCTCCATGCAAGGCTCTCCTGCTTTGTTAGTTTTTCTGGCCATTTTTTATATTAGATTGTTATATTTTACTTTTATTGTCAGCCAATCCCTCTACAAATATACCATGTATGTGAAAAATAATAGTCCAGTAATGCTCATTTCTAGGGTTTTATTTTTATGACAGATATACATTGGCCTTTTAGGGCAGTTTGCTGATATTATAAATACAGCTGAATTAAAAGATGACACTCCAATGTGGGTGTCTTTTAAAGCACATGCCACTAGAGATGGGAAACATGTTCACTGAAATATAGACGACAGAGAGACACCTTTTTACTAGTCAGAAGTTCTATATACTGTGTATCCCCTTAAACCTCCCTCCAAATGACACACTAGGGTATGCAGCAATGCAGGGGCAAGCAGCATACATTTAAAGCAGGCCATATTTAAAGTAGCCACATTTTTAAGTAGCATGCAGTGTGGAGCTAAACAGGGAGTTCAACAGGAAAGAAACTCACACTGTCCAGTTTTTTTCTCCTCTCCCTGTCTACGTGCCGGTCATCTATCACCCACCTATATCTTCTCATCCCCTTCTGTCTTTCTCTCTGTGATGGTGCTCATCTCAGATCAGGAGGCAGACCCGCAGGGCTGAGTAGGGATGCAAATAAACTGACCACAACCTAGGGTAAGAGTATCTGTAGTCGGTATGAAAGCAAGGGCAGGGCTGGCGGCAGAGATGCAAAGTCAAAGAGGCAAGTGGAGGTCAGGGCAGGTGGAAGGCAGCGAGGTGGTGGTCACGGTCCAGGGTCAGCACAGGAATTCAACACAGGAAAGAGGGTAAGGTGTAACTGCAAAGACCGACAGGAGCTGCAAACACACAGAACTTTGCTTAGTGACTCCCTACGGTAACTGCAGCCATATAAAGCAGGATGCCAGTACCCAAAATGGCCACAGAGAGCAGTAAGGGCAGGAGAGACAGAAAACCTGGACTGTAGTGAAAACCCGTCACGGATCAATCAGAATCCTTACAGTACTCCCCGCTTGAGGAGGGGGTGATCTAAGACGGTTTGGCAGGAAATTTCAGATGAAACGCCCGGACCAGGTTGGAGGCATGGACATCCCTGGACCTGATCCATGATTTTTCCTCGGGTTCATACCCCTTCCAATGGACCAAGTACTATAGCCCACCACGCGATCTATGGGAATCCAATATTTGGCTCACTTCAAATTCCTCCTGGCCATCCACCAAGAACGGTTTAGTAGGGGAGAGGGTAGGAGGAGAGAAGGTGTTCTGGACGAACAACTTGAGGAGGGAGACATGGAACACTGGGGGTTTTCTTAAGGTATCCAGAAATTTCAGTTTGAACCCTTGCAGATGCACTTACCAGAACGCCCTCCAACTGTCTCTGTACGTTCTTCCTAACAACCAACTAGATTGTAAGCTCTTCGGAGCAGGGACGCCTTTTCCTAAATGTTACTTTTATGTCTGAAGCACTTGTCCCATTTATGTGTTATTTATATTACTGTATTTGTTATTTATATGATTGTCACATGTATTACTGCTGTGAAGCGCTATATACATTAATGGCACTATATAAATAAAGACATAGATACAAATAACATAAGGAGAGACATCTGTGGCCAGAAATGAGTACACCTTTATACATGGGAGATATGCAAATTATATTTAAATGACTTACATCCTACACTTCCTAAAAATATTTCCATAAGTACTCTATTGAGTTGACATCTAAGACACCTTGTGGGAATAGAACAACCCACACAACCTTTGTTATTCTGGGCAGCAGCTGTAGCAGTGTGAATTAAACCAGCTGCTAGGTAGGATTCTTGTGACAGCAAACTTTTCAGCTGCTCACACCTGTAGCTTTCTCCTCCGGGCTTCCTTTAAAATAAGGGCACTTCCATTTCCTGGTTGCCATTGTCAGTTCAATGTTCCTTGTGCTCAAAAAGGAGCACACCTGAGATACCTTTAAGCTAACCCAAGATCAGGCATGTCCTTACGTGTAATGTAATACATTTTTTTACCTTGTCCTCGAATTTGAATTATTCCTGCTTCTCTCTTTCATTTTCATGGAGGATAATGCTGTTGCTTGCAAATATTTTTTTATACAGAAGCTTGCCACTACACGATGGCCTGCTTTCAAAAATACGTATCCACTTCCATAAATTATGGTATGCGCATCCATTATAAACAGTACTTATACCCTTTTTCTTAATAATTTAGTAGAGTACTGGAGATGAGACCAAATTATCTAAAATGTTACATACTATTTATATTGGCTGAGCTTGAGCTGGCCACAACACAGGCAACTTGAATTTACACATTTAGTCTGATTTTTTTTCTACAACCATCAAAACTTTTCCTAATCTTTTAATGGAAAAAAAAAATCAATAGTAGTTGCTAGAAACTTGCCAAAAAATTGTCAGATTCACAAAGGCTAGCTGGATAATTTTAGGCTGGAGGGACAAGCACAGCCTACTTGCCCAGGTAAGATGTGGGCCCTCTCCTCCAACACACATTAGTGAACTGAAATTTACACATCATGCACTTTTAGAATACAAGCTTCTCGGAGAACAGACCTCATTAAGTATTAACTACTATTTCATTATGTTTTTGTATGTTATTGTCCTTAAACCCACATTTTACTGTGCTAAGAATATGTTGGGGTCATATAAATGAAGCAGAAAGGAGTGAATATGGCGCTCTTAACTTGAAGTAGTGTATTGAAATAAGGTCTTTTGTGAAAAATAGGTGCTCAATGAAAAATAGTGGTGAAAAAAATGCAGCTTCAAAACCCTTTTGCGGATGGTCAAATGTCTTCCTCTGTAAAGTATTGGGTAGTAGAGTTTGGGGAGCGCATATTGTCACAAAATATAAAACATAAAAACCATTAAAAACCCAAAATGTGCAGATTATTTAAATAATGGGGTTATAGTGCTAGAAGTAATCTATGCGATGTGCACTCACATTTCACAATATGAAATAATGCAATTCCAAAACTCTGTTTGGTGCATAAGTGTGGGTAGTATCAGATCCAGTAATAGTGTTCTGGTCAGACGATCATCAGTGTCATTGAGTTCTCAGGAGAAAAAGATGGAAGATACCATAGTGCGATCTGTATATTCATCAATTTATAGCATAAAATATGGAAATCACACTTACATACAAGCGTGACAAATCGGCATATAGAACTAAAGGTGTGATCAGTATCTGATCACTACTGCTCGATGCTGTCCCTCAAGATTTGTGCTCTGTGATCCGGCTTGTAACGCTTCCGGTTTCGTCACTTCCGGTAGTTGGAACACATGGAACTCAAAGATGGTGGGCACTGGACATCAGCAAGACAAGCAGGGAATGGCAGCAATTGCGACTCAATGCATTTCGCACTGCTTCGGCTTCGTCAGGAGTCATGTTGGGTGCGTCTGATGACCCTTTCTAAATAGCCCCTTCTATGTCCTTATTGGTCAAATTGTTATTTCACTAATATGTACATGTAATTGCAAAGTACCATACACAATATGTATTAAACAATGAATTTATGTGTATTATCCATTTGATATAGCAATGTTTTTAAAATTGCAATCTTTTAAAACGTAAATACATCATATAAATAAATTGATAAATGGGGAATTTTATTCAGGGAGAAGAAATTAAATTTTTTTTTTTTTTAAAGGATATTAAAAAAATAAGGCAATTACTTAAGAAATCACCTAGCCAGGGCATTGAGGCTTATGTGAGGGTTCTCCCATCATCTTTTATTGATGATGGGCTGCCTTTCTGAAATAGAAAAGAATTCCTGGGGGCTTGTGTTTTGGTGCATCTGCCACACCAGACACAGCTGTCCTTGGGGACTTGGGGGTCAGCCAAGATCCCCCTCTGACTGTGCCACCTTTTGATGGCACAACTGGGGCAATGGCCAAGCTTGTGTCAACGGAGGAGGGGGATTAAATAGGTCTGACCCCCATAGATGAATCTAGGAGAGGGATTTAGGGGGTGGTTGGAGCTATGGGGGATGGAGCATGGGAAGCAGATATGAGGGAGTGTGTTGTGGTGAGTACCCCAAAATATTGTGGAGGTCGGCCCTCTCTGGGGAGTCTCAGTTGGGCTTGTTGTTGGAGGCGCCTGCTGGGCTGCACCCTCCCCATGTGGCAATCGCTCAGGAGAACCCTCCCAACAGTACTGCAGACCCCTGCAATAAACCATCTGCCCAGGTAATGATGGAGGAAGCGGGCAAGGCACTGCATGCCTCTGTGAACTCCAAAGTCACTAAGGGCGCCACTACTTCCACCCAACCACCACCAACTATCTCTGAGCAGTCTATCCCAGGGTTACAAGAAGAGAGTACCATGGAGCCACTCCTGAAAACACCAAATGGGGGGGGGGGCATCATAAGGCTGAGGAGATTAACTTCTGCAGGGAAGGGTGTGAGTTTTGAGATCCTAAGCCAAGAGGATCCCAGGGAGTGGAGTCTCAGTGTGGGGGGGGGGAGGGGACTCTAGTTCTCCGGAGTCTGTAGACTCCTTAAACCCCATTA